>NC_088684.1:94860588-95163013 GCF_028017835.1 Emys orbicularis
GAGGGAAAATATTGGAAACTAATTTGGGACAGAGCTGGAGGCTTCCTGAAATATTATCAATAAAAACAGTGGGGACGTTTAAAAATATACAGTTCAAACATGTTAAGGAAAATAATGCATGTAATTTAGGTAAGAGGGCTGTTTTGTTTAAAAAAATAATCTCATTTCCCTGTTTCAGGCACAAATAACTAGTAGGACAGTTAAAGCAATTTAGAAGTCTAATGACTGTAACTGATATGTCGGAGCATTCAAGTGGTAAAATATTTGAATGACATCAATTACACATTCTAAATTGCAAGCGCACAAAGAAACACTGGTCTTAAAATCAAACCCAGGAAGTTTGGTTTAGGGCAGTGTTTCCCAAATTTGGGACACCGCTTGTGTAGGGAAAGCACCTGTCGGGCCGGGCCGGTTTGTTTACCTGCCACGTCCGCAGGTCTGGCCGATCGCGGCTCCCACTGGCCACAGTTCGCCGCTCCAGGCCAATGGGAGCTGCTGGAAGCGGCAGCCAGTACGTCCCTCGGCCCACGCCACTTCCCACAGCCCCCATTGGCCTGGAGCAGCGAACTGCGGCCAGTGGGAGCCGCGATCGGCCAGATCTGCGGACGCGGCAGGTAAACAAATCGGCCTGGCCTGCCAGGGGCTTTCCCTACACAAGCGGCGTCCCAAGTTTGGGAAACACTGGTTTAGGGGAATATCTACTTAATCCAATGAAGAACCGGCTTGGTATACTGTGATTCAAATTAATTTGTGAAAGAGCTGTCTGGTTGTGGGCCATAGATAACTCATTCTGTATTGTAACTCATTCTGTTTGTGATATCCCAGATGAAGAAACATGAATTCTATGAGGTGGATGGTGTTCTGAGGGGTAAGAGGTAGGAAGGAGCAGCCAGTCAATATAAAAGGAGAAGGCAATAAAATTCACAATGACTGGAAAAAATGACAGATATATTTCTTAGGAAATTAAACAGAAATAAATAAAACAAGATAAATAAAGGGGAAGAAACGGAATATAATGTAGCCTCAATACTGAGGCACTAAAGAACACTGAGCAAATAAAGGATGGTGGATGAAACTATAATCCTCTGTCATAGTACCCAATGGAAGAAAACAAAATCTGACTTATGTTCAACACTTTAGTTCTATTAATAAAGCTCATGATTTGAGAAATGATATAGAAATGCGGGAGATACAATGCAATACAGCTAAGAAGGAACCTGTGATACAGGATTCCAGTTACCCAAAAAGTAGAGAGAATATGAATCTTTAGAAATTCAAAGTGACGTGTACCCTTAACAAAAAAAGATAGCTGCTAGAACAAGGACCACACAATTCAGCTAACAATAAGGGTCTATTACATTTATATAATACCTTTCATCCTGAAGATTTACACCAAGTGAGGATCTGGCTCATTGTACCTAAAGCTGACTCATTTTTAAACAGCATAAATCAGAGGACAAGAAGATTCCAAATTCAGCACTCCACAATACTTTTAGTTTGATAAAACAAGGAGTGGTCTGAATGGAAGGATCAGTTCATCAGATTCCAAAACATTATTTTTAGGAAATACTAGTGAAAACAAGCTTTCAACTCCTTCACATTTCTTGGTCCACACATTAGGGTGAAGTTGACACAGTTGTAGGCTTTAGGGAACTACAAAGACTGGCTTTATGGGTAGCAGACTAATTTTAAACATATCTTATTTGCAATATGTTGCGTTTTGAAAATGATTTCATTCAGATGAAGATATAAGGCCCCACTTCAGCAATGTACTTATGCATGTGCTTAACTTTGAGAGAACAAGTATTAGGTTAGGCACATATTTAAATTCCTTGTTTTCAGGCCATAACTAATTTATTTTGTAATTGGTCCAGTCCAGTTTTGATAGTCTCAATGAATTCCATGGGACCAGGATTTCACCCTGTAAATATATTATTACATTTCCCAGATACAACTGGGCCTGCAACTTAAAGGCCGAGTCCTGTGAGGTGCTGAGAATGCTCGTCTCACATATTTCAGTGGAAGTGGAGGGAGCACAGGCTCTCACAGCATTGAAAACTTAAGTATTGTATAAACAACTTTTTTTAAGTTGCATATGGTGAAGCAAATATTAAACTTCAAAATTTTCTGACTTTATTAATGATATTACAGTAGTGTCTAGAGGCCCCAACTGAAATCAGGGGACCATAGTGCTAGGCACTCTATAAACACATAATGAGTGACAGTCCCAGCTGTGAATAAGTTGCAATCTATATAGACAAGGGAGGAAAGGGAGATTTATTATTCCTATTTCACACATGGGGAACTGTGACAGAGAGAGATTAGCTGATTCGTCCAGCGTCACACAGGAAGTTTGTGTTAGAGCCAGGATCTGAACACAGGTCTTGTGGATCCCAATTCAGTCCCGTAGCTGCAAGACTATCTTCCTTCTCTAGATATTCAAGGCAACATAGTGAATGTTTTATGTTATGAGGTATAATTTTGTTTGACTATAAGGAAGAGTATGCTGACATACTGATGGGGGGTGAGATGCCCCTACTGCACTACCTTTACTACTATTGTAATACCCCATTTGTGCACCAAGCATAGAAGATAGCTTTTATTTAATTCTAATGTTCAGTGACCTCCATACAATTCCTACCAGAGACTTTTTTTTTTTTTTTGAATAAGCACAAACTTAATCTAAAGCTAATTTATTTTTATGGAATTCTGCTGGCAGTTGTTAGTGTGCCTTCTTTGAGCCTAAAAAAAAGAATACAGAATCCATTCAGACTTAAATAGAAAAAAAGAAGGAAATTAGGCTTGGTTTGTCGCAGTCTTCTAAAGTAATTCCACTTAGTGGAAAGTAGAGTTGTACATTTGTCGGTCACACAAAAAAACACTTTGAAAGAAAATCTACATAATTAAGCATCTTCTATTTAATTCATATATAAAACAAATTGTGTCACTGCTTTGGCACTTTCCAATTGCTTCCTGCTGTAACACAGGAACCCTATTCAAATGGATAACCAAAGGCAACACTGAGGTCAAGGAGACACATTCTGCAAGTCTTCTTGAGTGCCATTGACCTCCATACCCCAACTGAGGTTTTCATTTATATTTTTAATTCATTCTACTTTACAAAAAAGAACAAAACCTGCAGAACCAGGAATATATATATATATATATATATAATATAAAATTTAGTGAATCAACACAGAAGTTTTTATTCCTTGCAACATTCTCTTTGGATTGTAGATTCATTCCTTTGGGACTAAATTGGCTGAAATATTTTTCATTCATACAAATCTCATCCCCAAAATATATTCATTTAGATTTGTTTAAAACAATTAGTTTTTTTGTTTGTTTGTTTGTTTTTAAAATAATAATACTGTTACTTCTTGGATTTGGGTCATACGAGCTAAATTAATGAGGAACTATTGCCTTCCTAACTGGTCACTAGTTTTTTTTGGTTCAGAAAAATAAATTAGCCTATGACTTAAAATATAGACTAGCCATAGAATGACTGAAGCTGCAGCACCTTTGGGAGGGGAAAAATAATTTGAAAAGGAATGAGGAAAATTCTGCATGCTAGACAGGACTTTGTAGAGCAAATTAATAATCCTAGTTTTGAAAATGGTGCCTTCTGTTGAGCAATATAGCTTCAGCCTGTGGCTACCATCATTCTGACTCTCAATCACAGGCCAATAGTCTTCCAACCTGAAGCCTTAGCTTCAGTCAATATAGGCCAGATTGTTCATGACCCTGGCATGAGTGTATGAAAGGTGACAGAGCACAGCACAAGAAGAATCCTCACATTTGACCTATATAAGCAAGAGCCAGGGACAGTAAGTCTCCAGCTTGAAGAATACAAGGACTGCTCATTTCATGAACCCCTGGGGGAGCAAATTGCTCCCAAAATAATGGGTGGGAAAGTGGTGGGACACAGCACTTCAGAGAAAGCAGACACAATTTATCTATACCAGGCCATAGGGAAAGGTTGCTACATATTGCCCATTAGTCAGAGCTATGCCTTAGTGTCACAATCTTTCATAACACATCATTTTCAAGTACTATGTGAAGTATGCTGTTATATGGTTTTGTAATTAATTGACAGTGACACTACTGGTCAAATTTATACAATAATTAGAGACAAATGTTTAAAAATATGCTATAATTAAAATGATAAATTTGTCCTTTTCTTTCCCCCCCCCCTCTAAAGAAGCGGAAAACTATCAGTTTGTCCCCTCTGGCTATCTCGGCCTTTGTCTCTCTTTTAACAACTCTTGGACAAAGTTAATTGTGGTTTTTAAGAAAGGTACCAATTACTTTTAAATACGACATTGCTTTAGGCTTCCTGCTGTACCTCTGCAAAAAGAGATATAAATTAAAAAAATAAAAATAAAAATACAATTGTACTTACTGTTTATTGCACTTTCCATTCAATGATCTCATAGCATATACCAATAATTAATTAAACAAACTTCGCAAAGCTCCTATGGGTAGTTATATACTGTGACAGACCCAGACCAGTGGGGTACAGGAGTCTGGTAGAGGACAAATATACTGATCACTGGATGAGTAGTTTTCTGTTCCCTGAGTGACCAGAGCAGGGGCTGCACTAGAGTAATCAGGAACCTGGGCGGGGCATTCACTCAGGCCAGGGCTTTATAAAGCCGCGCACAAGCGACCAGGGAGCTTTGCGAACAGGGGCTGCTAACAGGGAGTTTCGCAAGGGAGTTTAGAAGGGGAGTGGGAAGGGAGTGGGAGTCCCTCGCCAGCCGTAACCCCATCCCCGTGGCCCCCCCCTAAAACCTATAAACCAAACCACATTCCAAAACTTCCTTCTGTAAACCACCCTTTCACTAACTAGGATAAAATGCAGGCAGAAGCCCAGCAGCAGAGTGGGGGCTATCCAGTTTATTGCACCGACTGTTGCATGTATGATTACCTGCCCTGTGGGCGGGTGGCGTATGTGTGCAGTCGGTGCAAGGAGCTCCTGGCCCTCAGAGACCATGTACGGACTTTGGAGGCCAGGGTGGCGGAACTGGAGGAGCTGAGAGAGGCAGAGAGGTATGTTGATGAGGCTTTCCGGGACACTGTAGAATTGTCCCACCTCCGCTTAGACAGCACCTGTGCTGTTAAGGAGGAAGAAGGGCCCAGGGAAGTAGAGCAGTCAATGGAAGCAGAGGGAAACTTTCCCATAGTTGGGACCCTCCTTCCAGATGGTTCTGGGGTTGCCTCTCGCACTGAGGTTGCCTCTCCGGGGGAGGGAACTCCAGTTTCTAGGAAAAGGCAGGTGTTAGTAATGGGAGATTCGATTATTAGAAATGTAGATAGCTGGGTCTGTGATGACCGGGAGAACCGTATGGTGACTTGCCTGCCTGGTGCGAAGGTTGCGGATCTCTCGAGGCATCTAGATAGACTTATGTGTAGTGCTGGGGAGGAGCCGGTGGTCGTGGTACATGTAGGTACCAATGACATAGGGAAGGGTAGGAGAGATGTCCTGGAAGCCAAATTTAGGCTGCTAGGGAAGAGACTGAAATCCAGGACCTCTATGGTGGCATTTTCAGAAATGCTCCCAGTTCCACGCGCAGGGCCAGGTAGGCAGGCAGAGCTTCAGAGTCTCAATGCGTGGATGAGACGATGGTGTAGAGAGGAGGGGTTCACGTTCATTAGGAACTGGGGAAACTTCTGGGATGGGAGGAGCCTATACAGGAGAGATGGGCTCCACCTAAACCAAAGTGGAACCAGACTGCTGGCACTAAACATTAAAAAGGTTGTAGAGCAGTTTTTAAACTAGGAGATGGGGGAAAGCCGACTGCTGCAGAGGAGCGTGTGGATCGGACACAGACTTCCCTTAAGGGAGAGTCTGATGATAGAGAATCTCCAGGTTATAGTCAGGAGCAGAGGACTGAAAAGTATAATGTAAGGGCCGGATCAGATGATAAACAGCCACATAAAAAAGAATCTGGCACATCAGAAAAAGACAGGCTAATAAACAGGGACAAGTTTTTAAAGTGCTTGTACACAAATGCCAGAAGTCTAAATAATAAGATGGGTGAACTAGAGTGCCTTGTGATAAAGGAGGATATAGATATAATAGGCATCACAGAAACCTGGTGGACTGAGAGCAATCAATGGGACACAATCATTCCGGGGTACAAAATATATCGGAAGGACAGAACAGGCCGTGCAGGGGGAGGAGTGGCACTATATGTTAAAGAAAGTGTAGATTCAAATGAAGTAAAAATCTTAAGCGAATCCACAGGTTCCATAGAGTCTCTATGGATAGAAATTTCATGCTCTAGTAAAAATATAACATTAGGGATCTATTATCGACCACCTGACCAGGACAGTAATAGTGATGATGAAATGCTAAGGGAAATTAGAGAGGCTATCAAAATTAAGAACCCAATAATAGTGGGGGATTTCAATTATCCCCATATTGACTGGGAACATTTCACTTCAGGACGAAATGCAGAGATAAAATTTCTCGATACTTTAAATGACTGCTTCATGGAGCAGCTGGTACGGGAACCCACAAGGGGAGAGGTGACTCTAGATTTAATCCTGAGTGGAGCGCAGGAGCTGGTCCAAGAGGTAACTATAGCGGGACCGCTTGGAAATAGTGACCATAATACAATAGCATTCAACATGCCTGTGGTGGGAAGAACACCTCAACTGCCCAACACTGTGGCCTTTAATTTCAAAAGGGGGAACTATACAAAAATGAGGGGGTTAGTTAGACAAAAGTTAAAAGGTTCAGTGACTAAAGTGAAATCCCTGCAAGTTGCGTGGGCCCTTTTTAAAGACACCATAATAGAGGCTCAACTTCAATGTATACCCCAAATTAAGAAAAACAGTAAAAGAACTAAAAAAGAGCCACCGTGGCTTAACAACCATGTAAAAGAAGCAGTGAGAGATAAAAAGACTTCCTTTAAAAAGTGGAAGTCAAATCCTAGTGAGGCAAATAGAAAGGAGCACAAACACTGCCAACTAAAGTGCAAGAGTGTAATAAGAAAAGCCAAAGAGGAGTTTGAAGAACGGCTAGCCAAAAACTCCAAAGGTAATAACAAAATGTTTTTTAAGTACATCAGAAGCAGGAAGCCTGCTAAACAACCAGTGGGGCCCCTTGACGATGAAAATACAAAAGGAGCGCTTAAAGATGATAAAGTCATTGCGGAGAAACTAAATGGATTCTTTGCTTCAGTCTTCACGGCTGAGGATGTTAGGGAGATTCCCAAACCTGAGCTGGCTTTTGTAGGTGACAAATCTGAGGAACTGTCACAGATTGAAGTATCACTAGAGGAGGTTTTGGAATTAATTGATAAACTCAACATTAACAAGTCACCGGGACCAGATGGCATTCACCCAAGAGTTCTGAAAGAACTCAAATGTGAAGTTGCGGAACTATTAACTAAGGTTTGTAACCTGTCCTTTAAATCGGCTTCGGTACCCAATGACTGGAAGTTAGCTAATGTAACGCCAATATTTAAAAAGGGCTCTAGGGGTGATCCCGGCAATTACAGACCGGTAAGTCTAACGTCGGTACCGGGCAAATTAGTTGAAACAATAGTAAAGAACAAAATTGTCAGACACATAGAAAAACATAAACTCTTGAGCAATAGTCAACATGGTTTCTGTAAAGGGAAATCGTGTCTTACTAATCTATTAGAGTTCTTTGAAGGGGTCAACAAACATGTGGACAAGGGGGATCCGGTGGACATAGTGTACTTAGATTTCCAGAAAGCCTTTGACAAGGTCCCTCACCAAAGGCTCTTACGTAAATTAAGCTGTCATGGGATAAAAGGGAAGGTCCTTTCATGGATTGAGAACTGGTTAAAGGACAGGGAACAAAGGGTAGGAATTAATGGTAAATTCTCAGAATGGAGAGGGGTAACTAGTGGTGTTCCCCAAGGGTCAGTCCTAGGACCTATCCTATTCAATTTATTCATAAATGATCTGGAGAAAGGGGTAAACAGTGAGGTGGCAAAGTTTGCAGATGATACTAAACTACTCAAGATAGTTAAGACCAAAGCAGATTGCGAAGAACTTCAAAAAGATCTCACAAAACTAAGTGATTGGGCAACAAAATGGCAAATGAAATTTAATGTGGATAAATGTAAAGTAATGCACATTGGAAAAAATAACCCCAACTATACATACAACATGATGGGGGCTAATTTAGCTACAACGAGTCAGGAAAAAGATCTTGGCGTCATCGTGGATAGTTCTCTAAAGATGTCCACGCAGTGTGCAGAGGCGGTCAAAAAAGCAAACAGGATGTTAGGAATCATTAAAAAGGGGATAGAGAATAAGACTGAGAATATATTATTGCCCTTATATAAATCCATGGTTCGCCCACATCTCGAATACTGTGTACAGATGTGGTCTCCTCACCTCAAAAAAGATATTCTAGCACTAGAAAAGGTTCAGAAAAGAGCAACTAAAATGATTAAGGGTTTAGAGAGGGTCCCATATGAGGAAAGATTAAAGAGGCTAGGACTCTTCAGTTTGGAAAAGAGAAGACTAAGGGGGGACATGATAGAGGTGTATAAAATCATGAGTGATGTTGAGAAAGTGGATAAGGAAAAGTTATTTACTTATTCCCATAATACAAGAACTAGGGGTCACCAAAAGAAATTAATAGGCAGCAGGTTTAAAACAAATAAAAGGAAGTTCTTCTTCACGCAGCGCACAGTCAACTTGTGGAACTCCTTACCTGAGGAGGTTGTGAAGGCTAGGACTATAACAATGTTTAAAAGGCTTTGCGAACAGGGGCTGCTAACAGGGAGTTTCGCAAGGGAGTTCTCCAGGTGAAGGAGGAGCTAATACAGCATCTGTGGGGTAAGTGACTGTCTGTAGTGTGTGTTTGTTTGAGTTTGGGGGTTACTTGCTGTGTGCTGAGCTTGTGTTTGTTTGGTTGGTTGTTTGAGGGACCGTGTGCTCTGGCTGGCAGTTGGAGGCAGGTTTGAAAGCTCGAAGCCTCTGGTAATTGGCTGAGCCTTACTCAGTGGGCGGGGCATTCACTCAGGCCAGGGCTTTATAAAGCCGCGCACAAGCGACCAGGGAGCTTTGCGAACAGGGGCTGCTAACAGGGAGTTTCGCAAGGGAGTTTAGAAGGGGAGTGGGAAGGGAGTGGGAGTCCCTCGCCAGCCGTAACCCCATCCCCGTGGCCCCCCCCTAAAACCTATAAACCAAACCACATTCCAAAACTTCCTTCTGTAAACCACCCTTTCACTAACTAGGATAAAATGCAGGCAGAAGCCCAGCAGCAGAGTGGGGGCTATCCAGTTTATTGCACCGACTGTTGCATGTATGATTACCTGCCCTGTGGGCGGGTGGCGTATGTGTGCAGTCGGTGCAAGGAGCTCCTGGCCCTCAGAGACCATGTACGGACTTTGGAGGCCAGGGTGGCGGAACTGGAGGAGCTGAGAGAGGCAGAGAGGTATGTTGATGAGGCTTTCCGGGACACTGTAGAATTGTCCCACCTCCGCTTAGACAGCACCTGTGCTGTTAAGGAGGAAGAAGGGCCCAGGGAAGTAGAGCAGTCAATGGAAGCAGAGGGAAACTTTCCCATAGTTGGGACCCTCCTTCCAGATGGTTCTGGGGTTGCCTCTCGCACTGAGGTTGCCTCTCCGGGGGAGGGAACTCCAGTTTCTAGGAAAAGGCAGGTGTTAGTAATGGGAGATTCGATTATTAGAAATGTAGATAGCTGGGTCTGTGATGACCGGGAGAACCGTATGGTGACTTGCCTGCCTGGTGCGAAGGTTGCGGATCTCTCGAGGCATCTAGATAGACTTATGTGTAGTGCTGGGGAGGAGCCGGTGGTCGTGGTACATGTAGGTACCAATGACATAGGGAAGGGTAGGAGAGATGTCCTGGAAGCCAAATTTAGGCTGCTAGGGAAGAGACTGAAATCCAGGACCTCTATGGTGGCATTTTCAGAAATGCTCCCAGTTCCACGCGCAGGGCCAGGTAGGCAGGCAGAGCTTCAGAGTCTCAATGCGTGGATGAGACGATGGTGTAGAGAGGAGGGGTTCACGTTCATTAGGAACTGGGGAAACTTCTGGGATGGGAGGAGCCTATACAGGAGAGATGGGCTCCACCTAAACCAAAGTGGAACCAGACTGCTGGCACTAAACATTAAAAAGGTTGTAGAGCAGTTTTTAAACTAGGAGATGGGGGAAAGCCGACTGCTGCAGAGGAGCGTGTGGATCGGACACAGACTTCCCTTAGGGGAGAGTCTGATGATAGAGAATCTCCAGGTTATAGTCAGGAGCAGAGGACTGAAAAGTATAATGTAAGGGCCGGATCAGATGATAAACAGCCACATAAAAAAGAATCTGGCACATCAGAAAAAGACAGGCTAATAAACAGGGACAAGTTTTTAAAGTGCTTGTACACAAATGCCAGAAGTCTAAATAATAAGATGGGTGAACTAGAGTGCCTTGTGATAAAGGAGGATATAGATATAATAGGCATCACAGAAACCTGGTGGACTGAGAGCAATCAATGGGACACAATCATTCCGGGGTACAAAATATATCGGAAGGACAGAACAGGCCGTGCAGGGGGAGGAGTGGCACTATATGTTAAAGAAAGTGTAGATTCAAATGAAGTAAAAATCTTAAGCGAATCCACAGGTTCCATAGAGTCTCTATGGATAGAAATTTCATGCTCTAGTAAAAATATAACATTAGGGATCTATTATCGACCACCTGACCAGGACAGTAATAGTGATGATGAAATGCTAAGGGAAATTAGAGAGGCTATCAAAATTAAGAACCCAATAATAGTGGGGGATTTCAATTATCCCCATATTGACTGGGAACATTTCACTTCAGGACGAAATGCAGAGATAAAATTTCTCGATACTTTAAATGACTGCTTCATGGAGCAGCTGGTACAGGAACCCACAAGGGGAGAGGTGACTCTAGATTTAATCCTGAGTGGAGCGCAGGAGCTGGTCCAAGAGGTAACTATAGCGGGACCGCTTGGAAATAGTGACCATAATACAATAGCATTCAACATGCCTGTGGTGGGAAGAACACCTCAACTGCCCAACACTGTGGCCTTTAATTTCAAAAGGGGGAACTATACAAAAATGAGGGGGTTAGTTAGACAAAAGTTAAAAGGTTCAGTGACTAAAGTGAAATCCCTGCAAGTTGCGTGGGCCCTTTTTAAAGACACCATAATAGAGGCTCAACTTCAATGTATACCCCAAATTAAGAAAAACAGTAAAAGAACTAAAAAAGAGCCACCGTGGCTTAACAACCATGTAAAAGAAGCAGTGAGAGATAAAAAGACTTCCTTTAAAAAGTGGAAGTCAAATCCTAGTGAGGCAAATAGAAAGGAGCACAAACACTGCCAACTTAAGTGCAAGAGTGTAATAAGAAAAGCCAAAGAGGAGTTTGAAGAACGGCTAGCCAAAAACTCCAAAGGTAATAACAAAATGTTTTTTAAGTACATCAGAAGCAGGAAGCCTGCTAAACAACCAGTGGGGCCCCTTGACGATGAAAATACAAAAGGAGCGCTTAAAGATGATAAAGTCATTGCGGAGAAACTAAATGGATTCTTTGCTTCAGTCTTCACGGCTGAGGATGTTAGGGAGATTCCCAAACCTGAGCTGGCTTTTGTAGGTGACAAATCTGAGGAACTGTCACAGATTGAAGTATCACTAGAGGAGGTTTTGGAATTAATTGATAAACTCAACATTAACAAGTCACCGGGACCAGATGGCATTCACCCAAGAGTTCTGAAAGAACTCAAATGTTACTTAGATTTCCAGAAAGCCTTTGACAAGGTCCCTCACCAAAGGCTCTTACGTAAATTAAGCTGTCATGGGATAAAAGGGAAGGTCCTTTCATGGATTGAGAACTGGTTAAAGGACAGGGAACAAAGGGTAGGAATTAATGGTAAATTCTCAGAATGGAGAGGGGTAACTAGTGGTGTTCCCCAAGGGTCAGTCCTAGGACCTATCCTATTCAATTTATTCATAAATGATCTGGAGAAAGGGGTAAACAGTGAGGTGGCAAAGTTTGCAGATGATACTAAACTACTCAAGATAGTTAAGACCAAAGCAGATTGCGAAGAACTTCAAAAAGATCTCACAAAACTAAGTGATTGGGCAACAAAATGGCAAATGAAATTTAATGTGGATAAATGTAAAGTAATGCACATTGGAAAAAATAACCCCAACTATACATACAACATGATGGGGGCTAATTTAGCTACAACGAGTCAGGAAAAAGATCTTGGCGTCATCGTGGATAGTTCTCTAAAGATGTCCACGCAGTGTGCAGAGGCGGTCAAAAAAGCAAACAGGATGTTAGGAATCATTAAAAAGGGGATAGAGAATAAGACTGAGAATATATTATTGCCCTTATATAAATCCATGGTTCGCCCACATCTCGAATACTGTGTACAGATGTGGTCTCCTCACCTCAAAAAAGATATTCTAGCACTAGAAAAGGTTCAGAAAAGAGCAACTAAAATGATTAAGGGTTTAGAGAGGGTCCCATATGAGGAAAGATTAAAGAGGCTAGGACTCTTCAGTTTGGAAAAGAGAAGACTAAGGGGGGACATGATAGAGGTGTATAAAATCATGAGTGATGTTGAGAAAGTGGATAAGGAAAAGTTATTTACTTATTCCCATAATACAAGAACTAGGGGTCACCAAAAGAAATTAATAGGCAGCAGGTTTAAAACAAATAAAAGGAAGTTCTTCTTCACGCAGCGCACAGTCAACTTGTGGAACTCCTTACCTGAGGAGGTTGTGAAGGCTAGGACTATAACAATGTTTAAAAGGCTTTGCGAACAGGGGCTGCTAACAGGGAGTTTCGCAAGGGAGTTCTCCAGGTGAAGGAGGAGCTAATACAGCATCTGTGGGGTAAGTGACTGTCTGTAGTGTGTGTTTGTTTGAGTTTGGGGGTTACTTGCTGTGTGCTGAGCTTGTGTTTGTTTGGTTGGTTGTTTGAGGGACCGTGTGCTCTGGCTGGCAGTTGGAGGCAGGTTTGAAAGCTCGAAGCCTCTGGTAATTGGCTGAGCCTTACTCAGTGGGCGGGGCATTCACTCAGGCCAGGGCTTTATAAAGCCGCGCACAAGCGACCAGGGAGCTTTGCGAACAGGGGCTGCTAACAGGGAGTTTCGCAAGGGAGTTTAGAAGGGGAGTGGGAAGGGAGTGGGAGTCCCTCGCCAGCCGTAACCCCATCCCCGTGGCCCCCCCCTAAAACCTATAAACCAAACCACATTCCAAAACTTCCTTCTGTAAACCACCCTTTCACTAACTAGGATAAAATGCAGGCAGAAGCCCAGCAGCAGAGTGGGGGCTATCCAGTTTATTGCACCGACTGTTGCATGTATGATTACCTGCCCTGTGGGCGGGTGGCGTATGTGTGCAGTCGGTGCAAGGAGCTCCTGGCCCTCAGAGACCATGTACGGACTTTGGAGGCCAGGGTGGCGGAACTGGAGGAGCTGAGAGAGGCAGAGAGGTATGTTGATGAGGCTTTCCGGGACACTGTAGAATTGTCCCACCTCCGCTTAGACAGCACCTGTGCTGTTAAGGAGGAAGAAGGGCCCAGGGAAGTAGAGCAGTCAATGGAAGCAGAGGGAAACTTTCCCATAGTTGGGACCCTCCTTCCAGATGGTTCTGGGGTTGCCTCTCGCACTGAGGTTGCCTCTCCGGGGGAGGGAACTCCAGTTTCTAGGAAAAGGCAGGTGTTAGTAATGGGAGATTCGATTATTAGAAATGTAGATAGCTGGGTCTGTGATGACCGGGAGAACCGTATGGTGACTTGCCTGCCTGGTGCGAAGGTTGCGGATCTCTCGAGGCATCTAGATAGACTTATGTGTAGTGCTGGGGAGGAGCCGGTGGTCGTGGTACATGTAGGTACCAATGACATAGGGAAGGGTAGGAGAGATGTCCTGGAAGCCAAATTTAGGCTGCTAGGGAAGAGACTGAAATCCAGGACCTCTATGGTGGCATTTTCAGAAATGCTCCCAGTTCCACGCGCAGGGCCAGGTAGGCAGGCAGAGCTTCAGAGTCTCAATGCGTGGATGAGACGATGGTGTAGAGAGGAGGGGTTCACGTTCATTAGGAACTGGGGAAACTTCTGGGATGGGAGGAGCCTATACAGGAGAGATGGGCTCCACCTAAACCAAAGTGGAACCAGACTGCTGGCACTAAACATTAAAAAGGTTGTAGAGCAGTTTTTAAACTAGGAGATGGGGGAAAGCCGACTGCTGCAGAGGAGCGTGTGGATCGGACACAGACTTCCCTTAGGGGAGAGTCTGATGATAGAGAATCTCCAGGTTATAGTCAGGAGCAGAGGACTGAAAAGTATAATGTAAGGGCCGGATCAGATGATAAACAGCCACATAAAAAAGAATCTGGCACATCAGAAAAAGACAGGCTAATAAACAGGGACAAGTTTTTAAAGTGCTTGTACACAAATGCCAGAAGTCTAAATAATAAGATGGGTGAACTAGAGTGCCTTGTGATAAAGGAGGATATAGATATAATAGGCATCACAGAAACCTGGTGGACTGAGAGCAATCAATGGGACACAATCATTCCGGGGTACAAAATATATCGGAAGGACAGAACAGGCCGTGCAGGGGGAGGAGTGGCACTATATGTTAAAGAAAGTGTAGATTCAAATGAAGTAAAAATCTTAAGCGAATCCACAGGTTCCATAGAGTCTCTATGGATAGAAATTTCATGCTCTAGTAAAAATATAACATTAGGGATCTATTATCGACCACCTGACCAGGACAGTAATAGTGATGATGAAATGCTAAGGGAAATTAGAGAGGCTATCAAAATTAAGAACCCAATAATAGTGGGGGATTTCAATTATCCCCATATTGACTGGGAACATTTCACTTCAGGACGAAATGCAGAGATAAAATTTCTCGATACTTTAAATGACTGCTTCATGGAGCAGCTGGTACAGGAACCCACAAGGGGAGAGGTGACTCTAGATTTAATCCTGAGTGGAGCGCAGGAGCTGGTCCAAGAGGTAACTATAGCGGGACCGCTTGGAAATAGTGACCATAATACAATAGCATTCAACATGCCTGTGGTGGGAAGAACACCTCAACTGCCCAACACTGTGGCCTTTAATTTCAAAAGGGGGAACTATACAAAAATGAGGGGGTTAGTTAGACAAAAGTTAAAAGGTTCAGTGACTAAAGTGAAATCCCTGCAAGTTGCGTGGGCCCTTTTTAAAGACACCATAATAGAGGCTCAACTTCAATGTATACCCCAAATTAAGAAAAACAGTAAAAGAACTAAAAAAGAGCCACCGTGGCTTAACAACCATGTAAAAGAAGCAGTGAGAGATAAAAAGACTTCCTTTAAAAAGTGGAAGTCAAATCCTAGTGAGGCAAATAGAAAGGAGCACAAACACTGCCAACTTAAGTGCAAGAGTGTAATAAGAAAAGCCAAAGAGGAGTTTGAAGAACGGCTAGCCAAAAACTCCAAAGGTAATAACAAAATGTTTTTTAAGTACATCAGAAGCAGGAAGCCTGCTAAACAACCAGTGGGGCCCCTTGACGATGAAAATACAAAAGGAGCGCTTAAAGATGATAAAGTCATTGCGGAGAAACTAAATGGATTCTTTGCTTCAGTCTTCACGGCTGAGGATGTTAGGGAGATTCCCAAACCTGAGCTGGCTTTTGTAGGTGACAAATCTGAGGAACTGTCACAGATTGAAGTATCACTAGAGGAGGTTTTGGAATTAATTGATAAACTCAACATTAACAAGTCACCGGGACCAGATGGCATTCACCCAAGAGTTCTGAAAGAACTCAAATGTGAAGTTGCGGAACTATTAACTAAGGTTTGTAACCTGTCCTTTAAATCGGCTTCGGTACCCAATGACTGGAAGTTAGCTAATGTAACGCCAATATTTAAAAAGGGCTCTAGGGGTGATCCCGGCAATTACAGACCGGTAAGTCTAACGTCGGTACCGGGCAAATTAGTTGAAACAATAGTAAAGAACAAAATTGTCAGACACATAGAAAAACATAAACTCTTGAGCAATAGTCAACATGGTTTCTGTAAAGGGAAATCGTGTCTTACTAATCTATTAGAGTTCTTTGAAGGGGTCAACAAACATGTGGACAAGGGGGATCCGGTGGACATAGTGTACTTAGATTTCCAGAAAGCCTTTGACAAGGTCCCTCACCAAAGGCTCTTACGTAAATTAAGCTGTCATGGGATAAAAGGGAAGGTCCTTTCATGGATTGAGAACTGGTTAAAGGACAGGGAACAAAGGGTAGGAATTAATGGTAAATTCTCAGAATGGAGAGGGGTAACTAGTGGTGTTCCCCAAGGGTCAGTCCTAGGACCTATCCTATTCAATTTATTCATAAATGATCTGGAGAAAGGGGTAAACAGTGAGGTGGCAAAGTTTGCAGATGATACTAAACTACTCAAGATAGTTAAGACCAAAGCAGATTGCGAAGAACTTCAAAAAGATCTCACAAAACTAAGTGATTGGGCAACAAAATGGCAAATGAAATTTAATGTGGATAAATGTAAAGTAATGCACATTGGAAAAAATAACCCCAACTATACATACAACATGATGGGGGCTAATTTAGCTACAACGAGTCAGGAAAAAGATCTTGGCGTCATCGTGGATAGTTCTCTAAAGATGTCCACGCAGTGTGCAGAGGCGGTCAAAAAAGCAAACAGGATGTTAGGAATCATTAAAAAGGGGATAGAGAATAAGACTGAGAATATATTATTGCCCTTATATAAATCCATGGTTCGCCCACATCTCGAATACTGTGTACAGATGTGGTCTCCTCACCTCAAAAAAGATATTCTAGCACTAGAAAAGGTTCAGAAAAGAGCAACTAAAATGATTAAGGGTTTAGAGAGGGTCCCATATGAGGAAAGATTAAAGAGGCTAGGACTCTTCAGTTTGGAAAAGAGAAGACTAAGGGGGGACATGATAGAGGTGTATAAAATCATGAGTGATGTTGAGAAAGTGGATAAGGAAAAGTTATTTACTTATTCCCATAATACAAGAACTAGGGGTCACCAAAAGAAATTAATAGGCAGCAGGTTTAAAACAAATAAAAGGAAGTTCTTCTTCACGCAGCGCACAGTCAACTTGTGGAACTCCTTACCTGAGGAGGTTGTGAAGGCTAGGACTATAACAATGTTTAAAAGGGGACTGGATAAATTCATGGTGGCTAAGTCCATAAATGGCTATTAGCCAGGATGGGTAAGAATGGTGTCCCTAGCCTCTGTTCGTCAGAGGATGGAGATGGATGGCAGGAGAGAGATCACTTGATCATTGCCTGTTAGGTTCACTCCCTCTGGGGCACCTGGCATTGGCCACTGTCGGTAGACAGATACTGGGCTAGATGGACCTTTGGTCTGACCCAGTACGGCCTTTCTTATGTTCTTATGTTCTTATGGATAAATTCATGGTGGCTAAGTCCATAAATGGCTATTAGCCAGGATGGGTAAGAATGGTGTCCCTAGCCTCTGTACGTCAGAGGATGGAGATGGATGGCAGGAGAGAGATCACTTGATCATTGCCTGTTAGGTTCACTCCCTCTGGGGCACCTGGCATTGGCCACTGTCGGTAGACAGATACTGGGCTAGATGGACCTTTGGTCTGACCCAGTACGGCCTTTCTTATGTTCTTATGTTCTTATGAACCTGCTAGAACCAGTTAAGGCAGGCAGGCTAATTAGGAGACCTGGAGACAATTAAGAAGAAGCTTCTAGAATCAATTAAGGCAGGCAAATCAGGGCACCTGGGTTTTAAAAAGGAGCTCACCCCAGTTTTGGGGGGGAGTGTGAGGAGCTGAGAGCAAGAGGTGTAAGGAGCTGAGAGTGTGTGCTGCTGGAGGACTGAGGAGCACAAGTGTTATCAGACACCAGGAGGAAGGTCCTGTGGTGAGAATAAGGAAGGTGTTCGGAGGAGGCCACGGGGAAGTAGCCCAGGGAGTTGTAGCTGTCATGCAGCTGTTACAGGAGGCACTATAGACAGCTGCAGTCCACAGGGCCCTAGGCTGGAACCCGGAGTAGAGGGCGGGCCCGGGTTCCCCCCAAACCTCCCAATTGACCTGGACTGTGGTTTCTTCCAGAGGGGAAGGTCTCTGGGCTGTTCCCCAACCCACATGGTGAATCTCTGAGGCAAGAAAATCCGCCAATAAGCGCAGGACCCACCAAGATAGAGGAGGAACTTTGTCACAATACACATTTATAAATTATATAATTTAAAACACAGAGAGATTAAGTGATGTACCCAAAGGCACACACTTCCATTTTCTAGAACGGGTAGATATTTTTTTCTTCACCAAAAGCTTCAGTGAAAATACAAAAAATTTCACTTCCATGAAAAATTGCAAAATCCAACCTTTTTTTTGGTGTTCAGCAACCATAAATCAAATTAAAAAAAAAAACTGTTAAAAACTAAAAATATTTCATTTTTCGCCCAAATGTTTTTGATTTTCCAATGAAAATACAGATGCTTCCTGTGACATTGCACCCCATAATGCTTTATGGAAATATGCTTATTAAAGTATATATTACATAACTGGAATATGTTTTATGTTACATATGCCATGTAACATATCTCTGTAGAGGTTATGATCTACTGAATATATTCATCCTATTTGTATGCCTGTGTCATTTTTGTATTCAAAGTTATGAATATTGGCTGTGTACTTGTCTGAGTTTAAGTAGCCTTAGTAAAGCATTTGGTCAGCTTCTTGAGAAAGGAATGTGCAAATTAAGTGCCCAATCAAGAAACACTTAACTGACAATGGATCTTGGAAGACTCCAATCCACATAAGAAGTCTTCCTGGAGACATTCAAGATAGCATGTGAACAATGGCTGCTAACTGTAAAAACTGAGTCATGCATGGACATGTGACTTGCCCATGTGACTCCAAAATTCCATCTTGGAACTGATTTCTGAATAGGAGAGAGGAGGGGGTCTCCACCCACAAGAGAAAGTCTATTTAAGCCGCTGTGAGACCCCTCCATTTTGTCTTCAGCTGGCTCAGAAGATAGCCTCTCCACCCCCAAAGGAGACCTGAAAGAAACTGGAACAAAAGACAGTAACCATAGGGGTGTGAGTGATTGCTGGACCCAGACTAGAAGGAGGCTAGTCTGCAAAAGAAACGTATTGAAACATCTGAGGGTGAGGTTTTATCTGTAATCACTTTCTTAGGCATAGGCTTGTGTGTTTTATTTTATTTTGCTTGGTAATTCATAGAATCATAGAATATCAGGGTTGGAAGGAACCTCAGGAGGTCATTTAGTCCAACCCTCTGCTCAAAGCAGGACCAATCCCCAGACAGATTTTTTTTGCCCTAGATCCCTAAATGGCCCCCTCAAGGATTGAATTTACAATCCTAGATTTAGCAGGCCAATGCTGCAACTACTGAGCTAAATTCATTTTGTTCTGTCTGTTATTATTTGGAACCACTTAAATCCTACTTTTGGTATTTAATAAAATCACTTTTTACTTATTAATTAACACAGAGCATGTATTAATATCTGGGGGAGAGGGGGCAAACAGCTGTGCATATCTCTCTATCAATGTTATAGAGGGCGAACAATTTATGAGTTTACCCTGTATAAGCTTTATACAGGGTGAAACGGATTTATTTGGGGTTTGGACCCCATTGGGAGTTGGGCATCTGAGTATTGGAGACAGGAACACTTCTTAAGCTGTTTTCAGTTAAGTCTGCAGCTTGTGGGACATTGTTCAAACTTGGGTCTGTGTTTGTAGCCAGCAAGCGTATCTGGCACAACCAGGCAGGGCTCTGGAGTCCCAAGCTGGCATGGAAATCAGGGGCAGAAGTAGTCTTGGCACATCAATTGGCATCCCCAAGGTGATTCAACGCGTCACACTTCCTATGATCGTTTTCATCTAGGGTACATCAGCACATCTGCTGGGAGTTATAATTCTTAGCATGGGTAGACATACACATGCTAACTCTGTGTTAGTGCATAAAAATAGCATGGCTGCAGTGGCTCAGAATAGCCATCCAAGCACAATTCTGCCGGATCCTCTGGGTACATAATTGTGACTAGCCTGAGTCACTGCCCATGCCATCTGCTATTTTTGTCATTCCTTTCAACTGCTGTGTAGAAATACCCTTAGTTGAAAACCCAATTTTCCATTAAAAAATGTTTTGACATAATTTTTTCAACCAGTCCTAGTTATTTCACATGGATAAGTACCAACTGCTTGGTGTTTACATGAAGCACCTTTCTTGGTTATCAAGGGAATATCTTGGGAACTTCTCCTGTTTGAACATCATGATAATTTCAGATCCTCCTGCCATCACTCAAGAATGGGCTTGCCATGTGCCTGTGAAATTTCAATTACATGAACATTAAGTAGCTATGGTTTTCTAAGCCTTCATAGCAGTAGGTGAACTTCTAATTTTCTTTTAGAATTCTTTTAGGACATAGCTGCCTTTCTAGCCTTCACACCCGATACTCCACTGACATTCTTCAGGTTTTTGTAAGTTATATCACAGACAGTAAAGTAGTTCATCGCAAAATTTTGCAGCCACAAAGTGGACTTCAGACTTTCAGTTAGATGGCTTCTCTCTCAAACTTGCTGGTGGTCCTCCAATGTAATTGACACTGTCTGTTTAGCACTGCATCACAATAGCCATTCTCTTGCCATCTAACTTATGCAACATTTTATGACAGGGAACATGGCTGGAATAAAAATAGATCAACATATCCCAAGACCAACAAAGGACATCATAGCCTGAAATATGCATGTTGCTGTTTTCCCCTATATTCTCAGCCAAATGGGTGAGACATTTGCTCTTGTCACACTGGTTAAGGTGCAATTTCATTCCATATAAACTGGTATTAGTAAAACAAAGAGCCTCAGGGGATTTCCAACAGTTTGCTGGAAGACATCATAGAATCCTAGAATAGAATATCAGGGTTGGAAGGGACCTCAGGAGGTCATCTAGTCCAACCCCCTGCTCAAAGCAGATCCAATTCCCAACTAAATCATCCCAGCCAGGGCTTTGTCAAGCCGGGCCTTAAAAACCTCCAAGGAAGGAGATTCCACCAGATACCTAGGTAAAGCATTCCAGTGCTTCACCACCCTCCTAGTGAAAGTGTTTCCTAATATCCAACCTAGACCTCCCCCACTGAAACTTGAGACCATTGCCCCTTGTTCTGTCATCTGCCACCTCTGAGAACAGCCGAGCTCCATCCTCTTTGGAACCCCCCCTCAGGTAGTTGAAAGCAGCTATCAAATCCCCCTTCATTCTTCTCTTCTGGAGACTAAACAATCCCAGTTCCCTCAGCCTCTCCTCATAAGTCATGTGCTCCAGACCCCTAATCATTTTTGTTGCCCTCCGCTGGACTCTTTCCAATATTTCCACATCCTTCTTGTAGTGTGGGGCCCAAAACTGGACACAGTACTCCAGATGAGGCCTCACCAATGTCACATAAAGGGGAATGATCACGTCCCTCGATCTGCTGGCAATGCCCCTACTTATACAGCCCAAAATGCCATTAGCCTTCTTGGCAACAAGAGCACATTGTTGACTCATATCCAGCTTCTCGTCCACTGTGACCCCTAGGTCCTTTTCTGCAGAACTGCTACCTAGCCATTCGGTCCCTAGTCTGTAGCAGTGCATAGGATTCTTCTGTCCTAAGTGCAGGACTCTGCACTTGTCCTTGTTGAACCTCATCAGGTTTCTTTTGGCCCAATCCTCCAATTTGTCTAGGTCCCTCTGTATCTGATCCCTACCCTCCAGCGTATCTACCATGCCTCCCAGTTTAGTGCCATCTGCAAACTTGCTGAGAGTGCAGTCCACACCATCCTCCAGATCATTATTAAAGATATTAAACAAAACCGGCCCCAGAACCAACCCTTGGGGCACTCCGCTTGAAACCGGCTGCCAACTAGACATGGAGCCATTGATCACTACCCGTTGAGCCCAACGATCTAGCCAGCTTTCTATCCACCTTACAGTCCATTCATCCAGCCCATACTTCTTTAACTTGGCGGCAAGAAAACTGTGGGAGACCGTATCAAAAGCTTTGCTAAAGTCAAGGAATAACACATCCACTGCTTTCCCCTCATCCACAGAGCCAGTTATCTCCTCATAGAAGGCAATTAGTTAGTCAGGCACGACTTCCCCTTGGTGAATCCATGCTGACTGTTCCTGATCACTTTCCTCTCCTCTAAGTGTTTCATAATTGATTCCTTGAGGACCTGCTCCATGATTTTTCCAGGGACTGAGGTGAGGCTGACTGGCCTGTAGTTCCCCGGATCCCCCTTCTTCCCTTTTTTAAAGATGGGCACTACATTAGCCTTTTTCCAGTCATCCGGGACCTCCCCCGATCGCCATGAGTTTTCAAAGATGATGGCCAATGGCTCCGCAATCACATCCGCCAACTCCTTTAGCACCCTCGGATGCAGCGCATCCGGCCCCATGGATTTGTGCTCATCCAGTTTTTCTAAATAACCACTTCTTTCTCCACGGAGGGCTGGTCACCTCCTCCCCATACTGTGCTGCCCAGTCCAGCAGTCTGGGAGCTGACCTTGTTTGTGAAGACAGAGGCAAAAAAAGCATTGAGTACATTAGCTTTTTCCACATCCTCTGTCACTAGGTTGCCTCCCTCATTCAGTAAGGGGCCCACACTTTCCTTGACTTTCTTCTTGTTGCTAACATACCTGAAGAAACCCTTCTTGTTACTCTTAACATCTCTTGCTAGCTGCAACTCCAAGTGCGATTTGGCCTTCCTGATTTCACTCTTGCATGCCTGAGCGATATTTTTATACTTCTCCCTGGTCATTTGTCCAATCTTCCACTTCTTGTAAGCTTCTTTTTTGCGTTTAAGGTCAGCAAGGATTTCACTGTTAAACCAAGCTGGTCACCTGCCATATTTACTATTCTTTCTACACGTCGGGATGGTTTGTTCCTGCAACCACCATAAGGATTCTTTAAAATACAGCCAGCTCTCCTGGACCCCTTTACCCTTCATGTTATTCTCCCAGGGGATCCTGCCCATCTGTTCCCTGAGGGAGTCAAAGTCTGCTTTTCTGAAGTCCAGGGTCCATATTCTGCTGCTCTCCTTTCTTCCTTGTGTCAGGATCCTGAACTCAACCATCTCATGGTCACTGCCTCCCAGGTTCCCATCCACTTTTGCTTCCCCTACTAATTCTTCCCTGTTTGTGAGCAGCAGGTCAAGAAAAGCTCTGCCCCTAGTTGGTTCCTCCAGCACTTGCACCAGGAAATTGTCCCCTACACTTTCCAAAAACTTCCTGGATTTTCTGTGCACTGCTGTATTGCTCTCCCAGCAGATATCAGGGTGATTAAAGTCTCCCATGAGAACCAGCGCCTGCGATCTAGCAACTTCTGTTAGTTGCCGGAAGAACGCCTCGTCCACCTCATCCCCCTGGTCTGGTGGTCTGTAGCAGACTCTGACCACGACATCACCCTTGTTGTTCACACTTCTCAACTTTATCCAGAGACTCTCAGGTTTTTCTGCAGTTTCATACCGGAGCTCTGAGCAGTCATACTCCTCTCTTACATACAATGCAACTCCCCCACCTTTTCTGCCCTGCCTGTCCTTCCTGAACAGTTTATATCCATCCATGACAGTACACCAGTCATGGGAGTTATCCCACCAAGTCTCTGTTATTCCAATTGCATCATAGTTCCTTGACTGTGCCAGGACTTGCAGTTCTCCCTGCTTGTTTCCCAGGCTTCTTGCATTTGTGTATAGGCACTTAAGATAACTCATCGATCGTCCCTCTTTCTCAGTATGAGACAGGAGTCCTCCCCTCTTGCGCTCTCCATTTTTTCATAGGCTTGGATAGTTCATGGAGGTTGCCTGCATACTAGCTTTTTTGTAGTATTGCAGCTTCCAGTTAAATAAGAAATGGAGCAATTCTGGCTATGATTTGGTGCCACCCTTATAGTTTGGAGTTAGTAGAGCCTATAATTATGTGTTGTGTTTTGTATCCCATTTGATATCCAGAATACTGCATTGGGTTCAATAGTTCCAGACAAAGGAACAAAATTCAGCAGAAGAAAAATACTGTTCAAAGGCAGCTAACCACAGGCTGTAGTTCTCAGCTCCTCAAGATCTAACCATAACCATAGAAGGGTGGTGATTTTGTGTGCCTAGTTCCTGTCTTCCTTTCCTAGGTGTTGACACAATATGAGCATTGTTTCCAGATCAGTGACAAAGTACTCCAGGCACAGCCTGGGGGATTCCCAACTCAGAAGGTCAAATTGTCAAATTGCTTTAGCATGATATAAATTACAGCAGCTATTGATGGTTTTCCTCAGTCTGCTTTGCTTGTCCAGGCTGGCAGGGATCTGGAAGTCAGAAGGTCAAACTATCATATTGCTTTGGCAGGATGCAATTTCCAGTAGCTATTGATGATTTTCCAAGATCCTTACTTTGAGTCTCCATGTACAAAAGTACTCTGTCAGATTCTGAAGGTCATCAAGAAAGAGCTTAAGATTTCAAATTTTCTAGACTATATTTTAAGGTTTATCTCTTGTGTGTAAATGAACTTTTACATCAGTGCAACTACTAAGCCTTGTAAAATGCTTTCTTCAGTGTCTCCTCAAGGTATCAGTGATCTTAAAAGAAAGATTACTTTAAGAAATGGTTAGGTTGAACTATTCCACATCCTTGTTAAAGCCTTGCTGCGATAATGGATTTCTTTTGTCCTCATTAGAGTTTGTTTCCCAGTTTCCTTTCCCATTTTTCAAACGATATTTTAGCGTTTAAGTTACATGTAAAAGTTCACAGTCAATTGGTATCATAATATCTGTCAAACAGCTGAAGATAAATGTATGCCAAGTTTCTTAGACATTGTGTGCTTGATATTCAAATCACTGTGTGGCCTGTTTTCAGATGCTGACCTTTATTAGCAAGACAACATGTTGCAGTGGTTCTGAGATATAGCAAAGAACCAAAAGGAAAAGCTAAATAAATAAATAAAGAGAGAGAAAGAGAAAGAGAGAGAGACTAAAAATATCCTACATGTGTGATGTAAAAATATTTGCTAATTCTCATAGAATAGGAATATGATCTTTGGCATATGTCTACTTTCATATAACATTTATGGGTGGATGGGGGAATGCATTTACCATAAGGATCTCTAAATATGGTACATATTCTTTAACCAAAAGGCAACATTTTCTGTATATTTCTGCTACCTACTGAGTTTGGGGCTTTAAGTCAGATCCTGCTCCTGAAAATTATACTTGCCTGACTGACAATACACAATTGGACTTAAACTGGCTTGGGTGTGTTGGGAATTGAAGTTTACTAAAGAACCATTTTAGATTATCTTTACAAGAAAGATACAATACATTAGCATGGTGCCAACGATACAAGTTCTTGCAGGAATGGCCATTACCAAGCCAAGGAGTGAACATAGAGGTTAAAGGTAATGCTCATTTAAAAATAAAAATGTTTATGGCTGTATAATAATTCAGTTACATTTATCTTTGGCTGTTAAGATAAACCATTTTTGAAACAAACAAAACAAAATGTTGTGCTAGTCTGAACAGGTCTTCATTTGGTTTTGAAATATCCCAGAGAGGCATCCCATTATGTCATGCTTACCCATAAGTGGTTTTGCTGTGAGGTGGAAAAATCTATGTCAGGTACTGTAAAACCCAAAAGAGAGTTTAATTAAAATTTTTAAGTTTTATGCAGCTTCCTGCAGTGTGTACCTGAGTTTTCCACTCCCAATTCTTCTTGGTAATTTGCTTCTTTCTTATGAGAAAGAATTAGGATAATTTAAGATAAAGATTATGTGCTGAAGAATAAAGGCGTGACATATACTAATGGCCCTATTATTGGATACTAACCTATATCCGCATAATTGCATTCCAATGCTTTTTACTAATTATAGATCAGCTACTTCTACTAGCACTTTAATTATTTGTTTGCCTCTCATAAGGTTTTGCTGAAAGGGTGTATAAATTGGTTTAACAAAAATGTTGGGGAGGCAAGAATAAAAGTTTAAGTTGTACCTGCTTAAACTTGTTCTTCAAATTCACTTCTGAATTTGATCTAATGTGTGGATGTGTCCAATTAAGTTTTCAGATAATATTTATGCACTTCCAGACAACAACATGGAGGTCATACACTGCCTTCATGAATGCTACTTAATCTGTAATCCTGGGCCTGAGATACCATAGCGTAACTCCACTTTTATGGCAGCGATTGATTTCATTTCTGTTACGCCGATGTAAAACAGGAATAACCCTCTGCAGAATCAGGCCCCTTATCATTGAAATGTTATAAGCTCTCATTTTCACTGTCCAGAGCCCTTATTGTTGGCTCAACCTCATAATACAGTGAGAAACAGAAGGAAGAAATACTCAAATATAACAGTCCCATCACACAATGTCAGATGGGGAAGGAAGGGGTGGGTGGGAATGAAACAAATATTCCAGGCTGGGGTTAGGGAAGGAGAGATTAATAGGACACTGGGCTGGAGGAAAGAGCAGAAGACAGGAGAAGCTGAGAGATGACACCAGGGTGTTAAGAGGTGATGCTAGTAGGACAGATCCATGCCTGGCCAGCAAGGCTGGAGAAACAGCAGCATAAACAACCTCAGTGAGGACCAGTTTAAATTAAAGGGGCGCAGTGCCAATAAGGTTGCTGCAACTCTTCAGATTGGCACCACCAAAGTGAAAGTTAGGACTCAAACACATTCAATAAAGGTTTGAAGGTAAATTTGAAACAAAAATACCAAAATCTGCTTTTCCCCCAATCTGAATTAGAGAGCGCACATAGATCTCTCCATTATTGCTCATGCATCAGCACTGATTTGGAATGGCTATGAACTGGAAGAATATGTGGAGTACATCAAGCCTTCCACTTTGAAACTGAAGGGCTTTGGCATACCTGATTAAACACAGCTCCAGTCTGTAAGTTACTGTGACATCCCTGGGCATAGTAATATTGAAAACACAGTGGTATGCCTGGTGTGCTTACTTGCAAGTCAATACCCTGAATGGTTTTCCAGCTCACAATTTCATAACAGTGGTGTTGTCTAACAAAGTGAAAGTTTTGGGAATGCCAATTGGATTCATTGAGATCTTTCCTGTATATATATTAATAAGCCAGAAATGTGTATGTTTTCCACTGAAACCAATGAGGGCTGCAGAGTTGTGTCTGTCTCTGAAATCTCTTCCCCATGAGTTTTCTTAACATGCACTTTGGAGTCAGTCTGACATCATTAAAGTAGGCCACCTTTAATGTATGGTCATGAAGGGGAGGAACAGAATCTTATTCCATGGACCTCAGGAGGGGATTATAAAACCATAGATCTGTATTCCAAGAGGCTGTGATGAGCAATTTTCAAATCCAAAATCAGGATTAGGCTTTACAGAAATCAAACTAAGAGAAACTTGCTGTTATTCCATAGATAAAAATTGAACATTGCTGATATTCTGTATGAAAGTTATTTATTATCCAGAGTACAGCAATACCAAATGATCAGGTTAGTATAGTGAATGCAAAAATACACTTTGTTGTGACAGTAGTAACATTTACTACCTTTCATACAAATCTAAGACAGGAAATGAGGAAACAGGAGCAATGGTTGTCAGAGCACCAGCAGTTGCCCATAATCAAGAGTTTTGTTTTTCTCAATTTACTGAGACAATTGAATGTATATCTCATTATAGTGGGTTTTTGTCACCTGCAGAGAGTGGTGACAAATTTATTTAGAAAATTTCCTTCTATGATAGCAAAAGAATACTTGCACTGTAACAAATGTATATATCCATAGGATGGCACTTTAATTAACTGCAAATTGAGAATGCTGCTGGCCCGCTTTTCTGAAAGGAACTCTTTTATGACTGCAGTTAGAGAATTTAATCTAAACAGACATTGACTGCTTCTGGTTGTATTGTTACCAAGTAGCAATGCCTGACACATATGGAACATATAGTTATTAAAATGAAATTTATCTTTATCTTATTATACAAAGAAATGAAATAAAATGTAAAATTGTAGTAATTGTTTTTCAAGTGTTCTATAAGAATTAAAATTCACATTCTGCCCAACCTTTCCTGCTCTGGTTAGTAGTGCTTGGTGCAGCTACATACTCACCTTATTTGTGTAAGCAGAACTAGCAACATATGCTCAGATGCTGTAAATCAGTGTAGCTCCGTTGAAGTCCATAGAGCTATGCTGATTTACACCAACTGAGGATCTGACCCGTAATACTTCCAATATCCAGTGACAAAAATGAGATGAATAGAAAATGAGATAAAATCATGCACATTCCTTATTAAAACAACTGCTGCCATTATTATCAAAGTCATCGAGCACAATGTCTGCATTCCTTGCTCACCTAAAACTTCCACTGGCTTCAATAGAAGCTTTGGGGGTGTGCAGAATGCAGGATCCATATTGGGATTTTAAAGTATGCACTTTACATGGTTTATACTCTGTCCCAGTGAAACTAAAGCTAAATTATGTTGACACAATGGAAACTGCTTGAAATGATAGGCAGAAAATTGTGAGATTATGCATAATAATTGAGGCTGTTTGAAAATACAAAAATATTGTGGCACTATTTGGCATTATTATTAATTATTATTATTTATTATTATTATTACTAACAGCATCCAAAAGCATGCCAGGCTCTTTACAGAGCCATTCTTAGCATATGCACAATGTGCTGCAGATGGCACATGACCAAGATTCATCACTGAAGTTGATCTGCTGGTTGGATCATTAGCTTTCCTGGCTTGGGCCAGTTACTGATGGGGAGTGTGATGTGAATGCTGAAGCAATGGCATTTCCCAGAAAAGAATACAATCTGAAAAATAAACCCATAGGCCCATACTCTGTTTTCACTACACAAGGAAAACTCCTGTTGAAATCAGTCAGAATTCTGCCTGTGTAAGGACTGAATGAAAGTTAAGTTTGGGCCTCAATTTCAGATGTGATATACTCTAGGGAAAGGCAAAACTCTCAGCTCACAACAGGCTTTTGACACCATCTTCTTCTTAGCGTATGTGCAACATGCCTCAGGGGCATGTGACCAGGATCCATCGCTGAATGTGGTCCACATAAAACCCCAAATATTGGAATGAAAACCATGTGAGCAAACTGATCTGCATTTATTATTCTATTTCTTGTATGAACATTTGCATAATGCAGAGACGGAAACCCCAGAGTCCAGCTGTGCTACAAGATGGGCTCAAGGTTGTTTTCTACTGTAATACAAAACACAAATTAGTGTAGCCCCAGTAACAGAAGTGTACTGAAGAATGTCTGAAATGCAGAAAGCACTGCTGGGGGCTCCCCCAGTGATATATCCCTTCCCACAATAAGCAAGGAGGGTAGAGAGAAGGCAAGGCCGCAAGTCTGCTCCCCATGCCCACACACACATACACCAGAACTCATTTGGCATGCAGGAGGGAATATGCTGCCCCTGAACTGCTGCATGCACATTCGCTGAGACAACAAAGCTCCACATTGCAAGCTGTGCCTAAATGCCATGACAGAGCCCTATATTCCTATTCCTTGAGACATGCAAGAGTGACGGCAATGCATTTGTGGGATTTATTTTTAAGCTTTCTGCCTTTTTTTTTTTTTTTTTTAATTTCTGGGTGGCCTCTGTCAGAAGACAGGATATTGGGCTAGATGGACCTTTGGTCTGACCCACTGTGGCTGTTATTATGTTCTTATGTGTAATGTCCTCCCAGAATATGTCTGGGATACACCTCGCAATACAGGAACATACCAAAATGACAGAGAAATACATCACCTCTTAATAAACATGTAGGGCTAGACAGTGTAACCCCTGCACTTCTGCTCACCAGGACAAAATTAGAGTTTTGCCTGTGTAAGGGCTGAATGGAAGCTGAGTGACGACTCAATAAGATTGATGGATTGTATTCTGTTCTAGGCAGGTCCATTGCCCTTTAATGGCTCTGTAAAGTGCCTAGCACACTTTTGGATGGAGTAAATAATAATAAACTTCTTCAGTGGAACCATTGATGCACATAGGTGTTCACCAGTGTGTGTAAAGGTTGCACAATCTAGCCCATAGTTAATGGTTGTTTGAAAGTATCCTATTTTGCATGTGATATAAGAGCTTCAAAAGCCAAATTACTGTGTGTATGCCAGAAAACCTGACCACAGAAGCAGAATTACATAGCAGGAGCTGGCTGCTCTAATTTTACCTTCTCCAGAAACTCATTGCCTTATATGCAGGATATGAGTAATTCCCATTGGTTACGAAGGTAATTACTCATATCCTGTAGTGAGCAAACAGGAGCCATGGAAAAATTTCTCTGTAGGTCCTCAGTGCCCCCATCCAGGAGGGGTGAAATAGCTGTGGTTGTCATATACAGTACTACCTAATTTTATAATATCTCATTCCCTGGACTCCCCTTGCCCTACCATTTCCTTCCCAATGCATGCTAAAGAAACTGGCATGTGGTGTGTATACCAGATGGATGAGCAATGACACACACAGATATTCTGTGCAATCCTGGCATATATATATTGTCTTGAATTTATTAGCTATCTAGGATCCAACAGCAGCTGTCTCACAGAAAATGTTGTTCACTGTCACTACATTAAAAATAATTAGGCAAGAGCGAACCAGTCTGAATAAAATAAGAAATGAGCTAACCCTTCACCAAAGCTCAAAATGAACCAAGTTCAAAACAAATTTGATTAACTTTTCTGGCTTGCATTCATTGTTTCAACTGGAAGTGCTGAAATATTGTGAGAAATTCCATTCCCATGCTGAGTCCGCCAAAAAAACTTTTTGAAACTTACATTTCACCTGACAATTCACTTTCTTTTCAAAGAGCTGTAACACTCACTGAAAGGCTTTGCTTACACTAGAGTTTTTTTCCAATACAGCGATGTTGGTATAGCTATACTGACAAATCTCCCAGTGGAGACGAGCTTACACCAGCAAAAGAGTCCATTACTGGTTCCCAAAACAAAATAAGCTCTACTTGAAAAAGGACTTTTTTGACAGTATAACTGCATCTACACTAGGTATTTTTCCTGGCATTGCTATGTTGGTTAGAGGTTTGATTTTTTTTTTTCACACTGCTAACCAACATAGCTATACATGCAAAACTTTTAAGTATAGATCAGGCCTAAGGTCTGAACCTGGTAAACATTCGCCTCTTATCTGGATTGAATGAAAATTTAGATAGTGTGGAATTTTTTTAAACAAAGTAGAGAAATATTGCCCTGTAAAATAATGTTAATAGAAGATTTGTTTGGGGGGCTTTTTCTTTGTTTGTTTTTTTAACTCCTAAAAACTAGATGTTTGGAACATTTTCAGCATTTTTTTTTTAATTTTGTTGAAACCAAAAACAGCTATTTCATTGAAGCCAATATGTTTCACAGAGATCTGTCAATTTCAGCAATGTCTTTGATGGGAAGGTTTCTGAGATCTTACTCTTTTTTTTTAAATCCAAATATACAAGTCCATTTTTCAAAAACATTCAACAGCTTTTGATGTTCCAATATATGTGGGTATGGGAGTGTGAACCTCAAAAGTTGTTATGAAACAGAATTATCATTTTCTGGCCACCTTTACTAAAACTTGTGGCTAGATTGACACAACCCTTAAACACCTGCATAGGGGGATTAAAGGAAGTAAGGGTCCTCTTTACTCCCCTTCTTGGCCCTCTACGGCTTGTAATGCTGTCCATGATCGTGAAAGCAGGGATTGCGTGCATAATCTATCAGGTGAGCAAGTGGGCGAAAAGAGGACGGGTGGGGGAGGAGTCCTGGCTTTGCCCACCGCTACCTACTAACCAAAGTAGCTGGCCTGGTACACAGAATGAAATAAGCTAATTCATTCAAAGAGGCGAAGAATTTACTACACTCAGCCCTCGTCTACACTATGAGTTTAGGTCAAATTTAGCAGCGTTAGATTGATTTAACCCTGCACCTGTCCACACAACAAAGCGATTTTTGTAGACTTAAAGGGCTCTTAAAATCAATTTCTGTACTCCTTCCCGACGAGGGAATTAGCACTGAAATTGACCCTGCTGGGTCGAATTTGGGGTAGTGTGGACACAATTCGACGGTATTGGCCTCCGGGAGCTATCCCAGAGTGCTCCATTGGGACCGCTCTGGACAGCACTCTCAACTCAGATGCACTGGCCAGGTAGACAGGAAAAGCCCCGCAAACTTTCAATTTAATTTCCTGTTTGGCCAGCGTGGCAAGCTGATCAGCACAGGTGACCATGCAGAGCTCATCAGCACAAGTGACCATGGAGTCCCAGAATCGCAAAAGGGCTCCAGCATGGACCAAATGGGCAGTACTGCATCTGATCGCTGTATGGGGAGATGAATCCGTGCTATCCAAACTCCATTCAAAAGACGAAATGCCGGAATATTTGAAAAAATCTCCAAGGGCATGAAGGACAGACGTTATAACAGGGACCCTCAGCAGTGCCATGTGAAGACTACCAAAGAACCAGAGAGGCAAAGGGCCGCGCCGGGTCAGAGCCCCAGACATGCCGCTTCTATGATGAGCTGCATGCCATTCTAGGGGGTGCCCCTACAACTACCCCACCCCTGTGCTTCCCTCCTCCCCCACCCCTCCCGGGCTACCTTGGCAGTTATCCCCCCATTTGTGTGATGAATTAATAAAGAATGCATGAATTTGAAACAATGACTTTATTGCCTCTGCAAGCGGAGATCAAAGGGGGGAGGGGAGGGCGGTTGACTTACAGGGAAGTAGAGTGAACCAAGGGGATGGGTTTTCATCAAGGAGAAACAAACAGAACTTTCACACCGTAGCCTGTCCACTCATGAAACTGGTTTTCAAAGCTTCTCTGATGCACAGCGCGCGCCCTGCTGTGCTCTTCTAACCGCCCTGGTGTTTGGCCGCGAGTAATCAGTAGCCAGGCGATTTGCCTCAACCTCCAACCCCACCATAAATGTCTCCCCCTTACTCTCACAGATATTGTGGAGCAAACAGCAAGCAGTAATAACGATGGGAATATTGGTTTCGCTGAGGTCTAACTGAGTCAGTAAACTGTGCCAGTGAGCATTTAAACGTTCAAAGGCACATTCTACCACCATTATTCAGCCTATAGGTGAACTGCTCCTTACTACTGTCCAGGTTTCATGAGGCATGGGAGGAAGGGGTAGGCTGGGGTAGGTGCGAATGCGCGGTGCTGTCGAGTGAGAGAGCAGCCTGAGGCAGAAGCCTCCAGCTGGCATGATATTCCATGCAGGACTGAATCTCCATTAGACGAAACTTAAAGAAGAGAATGACCTGGAGTCATTCCCATTTTTGTCCAGGTGCCCCCGACCGACCTCACCGAGGCCAGACAGGAGCACCCACGTCTGCCTAGGTGCCACCGACCAACCTAACCTGGCTCCGTCGGCCAGGAGCAACCACGGGACGACAACGACGGTTAGAAGTTGTATTGCACCGTCTGCCGTCCGCAAGGCAAGGCAAGGCAAGGCAAGGGGATGCCGCTGTGTAGCACTGCAGTACTGCATCTGCCAGCTGTGAGCTGAGCAGGCTCCATGCTTGCCGTGGTATGTCGCCTGCATGGGTAACCCAGGAAAAAAGGCGAGAAACGATTTTTTGCCATTGCTTTCACGGAGGGAGGGAGTGGGGCCTGACGACATGTACCCAGGATCACCCGCGACAATGTTTTTGTCCCATCAGGCATTGGGAGCTCAACCCAGAATTCCAATGGGCGGCGGAGACTGTGGGAACTGTGGGATAGCTACCACAGTGCAACGCTCCGAAAGTCGACGCTAGCCTCGGTACGGTGGACGCACACCGCCGACTTAATGCGCTTAGTGGGGACACACACAATCGACTGTATCAAATCGATTTCTAAAAAATCAACCTATTACATCGACCTAAATTCATAGTGTAGACATACCCTCAGATAGCAAGGGTGGAGCAGGGGAAAAGTTTGACTCTTAGAATTCATTTCTTGGTCTGCTCCTGAGGTAGTGCAACTACATACTACTACCTTTCACTCGGGGTAAATTGTAAAATTAGTCTTGCCCTAGAGAAACAGGGAATTTACAATTATGAATTCATCACCAACTTGAAGTCTGCTCTGTATTATCACCAATCCTCCACCTAAGTATTACAGGGACTCTGGGTTCATGTGGATTTTTGAAGTGGATTACTGAAAAGTGGATTGTCCATATGTGGGCCTTATGCCATGCTCATGACTTCTATTGTGACATATGGTGGTCTTTTGGAGACTCTTAAAAGCCAAGCTAAACTGTGATGTATTTACCTATGGTACTCTGCACAATACTTGCTAAACAACTACTGCCTTCTCCTAATGAACAATATATATTTTTGGCCTCATTTCACACAGAATATCAATAGACCCAAAAATTAAAAAAAACTGAGCCAAGGCTATTAGATAGCTTTGGTCCCTTGAAACTAAGCTGCTGCATAATAGGCTTGAGAGAAAGAATAGAGTTGGTTGGGATTTTTTTTTTTAAATGGAAAGTTGTGTTTTTCAGAAAGAAACCTCAGTACCATCAGGTGTGTCAGGCCAGGAAACATGCACTCACACACAGATGACCCATGGATGACCGTTGCTGGTTTTGGCACAGTGGGAGGGGTGTGGAAAAACTAATATGATCTACATATTCTATGTCAGGTTTGAAACATAGATCTACATCTTCACTGTATGTGGAACCATGGGCCACACTCTTGTTTGTGGATGATACAGCCATTCCCCTACCTTTCACATGTCTACAAAGACCCGCCAAGGAACTTATTTCCACAGCACACAATATAGGGGATGGAGAATCCTGTTGCCCAGTTTTATCCTCATAAATTTCCATAGTCCTTAAATGCTAACATTTCAGGATTTAACCCTATATTTGAGTTTATGTTTGAGATTCACCATATGTAGGATCTATTCCTTCATAGGATATATTCTGCCTGTATGTTTCTTCTGTAACTAGTTGAGTGAGAGCGGGAGAGTTGATTGTAAGTATATACTATATAATATTTCTGACCTTTACAAAATGTTAACTGAGGATTTTCCCAAATCAACTCATCCTAAAACCAGACATGCTTAAAAATGTGTTACCTTCTAGGTGACTCTCCCATTAAACTTCTGGGCACTACTATTTTACCTGAGCCTGCTGAAACCCCCTATCTCATTTGAGTCCCCAGACTGTCACAAAATTGGCTAATTTATTAATATCAAGATCTAGCCAATTTCCAGTAGTTACCAGCCTGCCTTTATGTAAAGGCACATAAAAGAATGTGTAATGATTGACTCCACATTGAGAGGTCCTTTTCACCTAAATTAACACCATCACTGAAAATACATTAGTACAAAGAACAAAAGGTGAGGGCAGCCAGTTCATTAATATTTGCTAAAGCTATAATTTGTTTAATAGGTCAAACTTGGCCTGATTAAATGACTGTAGCCATTTGAGAGGAAAGATAAAGAGATTGAATGATGGAGGGAGAATGGAGGAAGGGAAATCATATATTAGAAACAAAACCATGTAGCTAAGATATGTAGCTATAATCACTCTGATCACTGTGCTTTATACTGCATCCCTTTCCCATTCCTTTCTCTTTTTAGAATGTACACTCCTCAGGGCAGATGGTGGGTCATATCCTGAACTGTTGTAAATCAGTGGAATTATATCTATATAATTTCTGATTTCTGATTGATTTTGTGAAGTTGTATTATGAAAATCAGCTGTGCCATCAGTGTCTATATGTATGTGGCTCCAACACTGCTGACAAGTCCTGTAGCATGTATGCACCAAATAAATTCAACAGAAAATGGTTGGGATTTAATGACATTATTCAAATGCAAATGTCAGGTACAATGAATGAGCTGCATCCTTAGGAAACCAGTTGAGCTGATTCTTCGGAAGGGAAGGGAAAAGTTAGGAGCAATGGAAAGTTATTAAGAGAAGAACTTCTCCCTGGCCCCTGGCTGCCCCATCCAACCCCCCTCCTTCCTGACTGCCCCCACAGGGCCCCTGCCCCCATTCAACCCCCTGTCCCCCCCACAACTGCCCTGACCCCTATCAACACTCCCGCCCCGTGACCACCCCCTGAACTCCCCTGCCCTCTATCCAACCCCCCTGCTTCATGCTCCCTTACCGCGCTGCCTGAAGCACCAGTGGCTGGCGGCGCTACAGCCATGCCGCCTGGCTGGAGACGGGCCACGCCGCTGCCGCCACTACGCAGCACAGAGCACTGGGTCAGGCTGAGCTCTGCAGCTCTGCTGCCCCAGGAGCTCACAGCCCTGCCACCCAGAGCATTGCGCCGGCGGCGGAACATGCAAGCTGAGGCTGTGGAGGAGAGGGGCAATGGGGAAGCGGCCGGGAGCTAGCTTCCCGGGCCGGGCAAGACGGTCCCGCGGGCCGGATGTGGCCCATAGCCCGTAGTTTGCCCACCTCTGATCTAGAAGCTTAAAACCCCCACAAGGAACACAGTGTACACAGACTTAGATTCCCCTCACAGCAGTCATACTGAGTGGCCAGAAAAGGGAACGCATTAGGTTCGGTGATAGGCTCCATTGATATCAATGAAATTATGTTAATTTATGCCAGCTAAATTTGGCCCATAGAGGCCTTCCTCTGTATTTGGAAAGCATCTTGTACATTTTGGATACCACTGCAGTGATAATTATCACAATCACCACAGCTTAACTGTGTCCAGTAGACAGTAGATGGCTGCCTTCCTTTTTATAGCAATATATTCAGAGTTTACAAAAAGGGTTTTTGTTGCAAGATTTATACCATATGACAAAACCCACTATATTTTCCTAGGAGTTCTGTAAGCATAGTTAAGTGCAGAAGCATTAAAGATAAAGAAAAATACAGCTAGCTGTCCCCAAGTGTAATAACAGCAATGTCTCTCAAGCAGTAAATTACCCAAAATGAGATGGTAGACTATAAGAAATGAATAGGAGAAAATATATCTCAATAAATCAGCAAAAGTTTAAATGGTATTATTCTGCATGTCTAACTGAAGAGAAATTCAGAGTAGAGACTGATGCTCCATCCTTTACTGTCATTGTCATTGTCTCTTGGTCTCACAAAGCATCATTTAAATTTTTTTAAACAGCAAAGCAGTGCATCTTTAGGAAGGAGGGAAGGCTCAGTGGAAAGATGGATGGTCTTTTGGATAAAGCCCAGTAGCAGTTTTGTTCCTGGCTGTGCCACAGACTTCTTGTGTGACCTTGGACAAGCTACTTAGCCTTTCTGTATCTCAGTTTCCCCCCAATAATACTTATCTATCTTTCAATGGATCATAAATAAAGTATTCTGTGAAGATAATTTATTATACGAAAAACTGATAGTGATGCCTATAGTTCAGGTCACAAAACATTTTCCACTAAAATATGCTGTTTTCAGTTGCTTATAACTTTGCCAAACTTGAACCATTTGGTTTGAGAATATCTATGCCAGGTGTCTGTCTCAGGCTGGGGTGTGTGTGTGTGTATAAGTAAAGTTAGTGATTTCAAATAACAAGTTTAGGAAAAAATACAGGGAGGAGTATCTTACTGTCCCTGTGAAAATTCACTCAAATTTGACTTGGTTATCAGCCTCTGGAAATCACCATTTGCACATGCTCAGTAGAGCTTTGTACACTGAATAACATATGATCCAATGGAAAAAAATAGCATGTGATTGTGTAATTAAAGGTTGGGCTAGATTCAAAAAGGAATGTAGGTACCTAACTGCCACTTTAGTGCCTAAATCCCAGGATCAGGCACCACATTAAAAAGACTAGATCCTGGGTTGCCTACTCCTTGGGTGACTACACTAATGTCCATGTTCATCAAAAACGTTTTTAAAAGATTCAAAGAACACTTTTGATTAAAATGAAAATAGTTTTCATCTTCACCGATGATTTTTCATGGGGAAAAATAATTTCTTTACCAGAGAACATTAACATTAAAAAACTTGAGAGTTAAACAAACCTTCATCCTGGTTTTAGATCATTACATCTAATGATCTAACTTAACAAAGGGCTTCCCTAACTTTTCTCTCCTTGGCCTGTAATAAACACAATGGACCTGGAAAACATCTACTCACGGTCAGGTGCGATGAGGGACAGGGAGAATCTAGTCATTTGTTTTCCATTTTAAACAAAAGCACTTTTCATAATTACAGTCAATAACGGAGATGGTAGACCTGATCCTCAGCTTTTGTAAATCAACGTAGCTCCACTGATTTCAATTAAACTATGTCAGTTTACAATAGCTGGAAATGTAGCCCCAAACCAATTGGCAAATCTATACGGGGGCTGCACTTTTCTGGAAATATTTGTGCCTGGTTCCAGAACAAAAATGCTGAGTTTTACGACATATTGATGGTGTGGCCCAGTGCTCATTTGTACAATTTAAAGTGAGGGGCAGAGGAGCCCTGTATTGAGAAACAGAGTAGTATCTTTCACTGGGAAATATCATTGAAAAATACCTGACATGCAATATAAACTGGTCTATTCCAAATGAAAAAGAAAAAAATCGCTCCTCAGAATTAATTTTATGAGGCCAGAAATGATTTTGAGATGGCAGAGATGATTTAGTAGTATCCAAAAAGCTGGTGATCCTGAATAGAAGGAGTGAAATCAGTCTTTTAGTTGGATAGTGTCTCCTGTTTAATAAGAGACTCCCAAAAGCTCATGGGAACCTCACCCAATCCATCGCTAGTCATATGAGATGTGTGACAACATTGTAATGGTTTCATCTACTTAGAAATTAGCCAATGCTAGTAAGTATCCATGTTGAAACAATAGCCAGTGTTTCGAGCTTTAACCTTGAGGTTAGACTATCCTCATACTTTATTTTATCGTCTTTCTGAGAAAATGCTGCAGAGGCTCCAACTTGAGCAACATGCTGTTGTTAGAATTTTGCTCACACTAAGTGCCTCAGCATGTCATTCGTATCCTGAGGGAGATACATTGGCTCCCTGTCAAACATCAAATTGATTTTAAAATTGCTTTGATGGCTTATAAAGCAGTGTAGTTTGGGAAGTGTGTATTTACCTGAGTCACTATCCCTGCATGAGCCTAGTCTCGGTTTGAGATCATCTGAAGCAAGTAAATTGGCCATTCTGGAAATTATAATAGGTTAAAAACCGAAGGTACACACATTTAGCTGTTGTATAGCCCAGATATGGAATTTAATCTTTGACCAAACTCTGTCATGGTGAGTCAATTGATTCAATTAAACCTAAAGCGTTATATATAATTTCAGATGTTTGTAACAGATGACTGAGTGACACAGTTATTTGGATAAATGCCATTAGAAGGTTTTAGATTTCTATTTCTTGCCTTGGTGCAGAAGAACCAGAGTTTCATAAACCCAGAAAACTGGTTTACAGTTTCATAGCTTGTTTTCCACCCACTTTACTAGGTTCAGTGAAAAAGTCAATTAATTCAGCTCATAGTTAAATAAAATCAGTCTTAGATATAGCAAATAAAAAAGTCCTATTTTGAGAGAACAAATGACAAATATATTATTTAATATTTATATTGGGTAGCACCTAAAGGTTTCAGCCAAGGTGGGCCCCATTATGCTAGGTGCTCTACACACGTATAATAAATGTTAGTCCCTAAATAAAAGAGATTACAGCATAAAAAACAAGAATTTTAATTGAGCAGCAATAGTTCACAGAAAGAACAGGAGTACTTGTGGCACCTTAGAGACTAACAAATTTATTAGAGCATAAGCTTTCGTGGGCTACAACCCACTTCTTCGGATGCATATAGAGTGAAACATATATTGAGGATATATATATACACACCCATACAGAGAGCATGAACAGGTGGGAGTTGTCTTACCAACTCTGAGAGGCCAATTAAGTAAGAGAAAAAAAACTTTTGAAGTGATAATCAAGATAGCTCAATACAGACAGTTTGATAAGAATCAAGTGTGAAAATACTTACAAGGGGAGATAGATTCAATGTTTGTAATGGCTCAGCCATTCCCAGTCTTTATTTAATCCTGTGTTGATTGTGTCTAGTTTGCATATCAATTCCAGCTCAGCAGTCTCTCGTTGGAGTCTGTTTTTGAAGTTTTTCTGTTTTAAGATAGCCACCCGCAGGTCTGTCATAGAATGGCCAGACAGGTTAAAGTGTTCTCCCTCTGGTTTTTGAGTATTATGATTCCTGATGTCAGATTTGTGTCCATTAATTCTTTTGCGTAGAGACTGTCCGGTTTGGCCAATGTACATGGCAGAGGGGCATTGTATTATCTCATGCTACTTATTGCTCCAATATGTTTCTGTCCTCTTTTCTTTGTGGAATGAAGTCCAAACAATTAAGGGGATTAGCTAATTTTTCTTGAAGCAACATTAACTAGCCCTATTTGCTCTACAACTACACCTGTGGAATCAAGAATGACAGTCCATGAACCAGGAGATGATGGCATCTATTGTTGGAGGCGTGTGGACAATACATGGAGGGGAAACCCACCTGTGTGCCAATTGGAGATGTGCCAAAAACTATGGTCTTAACTGTGATTACCTCTGGTCCCTGCTTATTTTTATGCACCTGATACTTGGTTTATCCCAAGGTGAGGGAGAAAATGGCCCAGTTGGTTTGGATTATTATAGTCTCTCTCTTCTTTATTTGTATATTAAGTTCAAGCAGTTTCTCTAATAAACTCTAATAAATACAGTCTGTAATTTCTGAAGATTATACAGCACCAATTGTAAAGTATAAAAAACACAGGATTATTTAAAAAAAAACACAAAAATTCTATAGCAACCCTGGCAGCTATACTATAACATGCAAAGCAAAATGTATGAAACCAAACTGCAGTGTCAATAACAGTGAAATGTTTCTACATAGAAGGTGTGTTCTGCATTTTAACAGGCCGAACTACATGTAGGAAAAAAAGTTTACACATACTGGAGGAAAAAAACTCTTAAATAATTGGCTGCAAGATAGCCTAGTGCAGTGGTTCTCAAAGATGGTCCTCCGCTTGTTCAGGGAAAGCCCCTGGTGGGCCGGGCCGGTTTGTTTACCTGCCACGTCCGCAGGTTCGGCCGATCATGGCTCCCACTGGCTGCGGTTCGCCGCTCTAGGCCAATGGGGGCTGGGGGAAGCAGTGGCCTGCACATTCCTCAGCCTGCGCTGCTTCCCGCAGCCCCCGTTGGCCTGGATACTTGACTAGAAGTCAGAAGAGTTGGGTGCTAGTCCTGGCTCTGCCATTGAACTACTATGTAACCTTGGCAAGTCACTTTGCCTCTCTGTTTATCCTCCTACTTTTTGTCAATGCAGATTGACTGTAAAGCCTTTGAGATAGGAATTGTCTTTCGGTGTGTTTTCATATGGTGCCCAGCACACTGGTGGCTCCATCTCAGTTGGGCCTCTAGGCACTATGATATTCTAAATAATAAACACCTAATAAATAGGTACCCAGCCTTCCCAAGTAAAGGACTTTTTGCAAGGTTTCACTTGAATTATGTACTTTTAATAACAGGTATCAATATTCAAGCTGACATTTTCAATATGACTATCAATGTCCTTCATTAAAGTTATTTGAAGTACTTTGAACTTTATGAACAGACCAGACTGAAGGAAATGCCAGCGACATTAGATTTGATGTTTTACTAACAAGCCTCTATGGGCCAAGTTTAAAAAAAGGAAAAGTGTAACACAAAAATCAATTATAATTATGTCAGAAAAAATGATAAAAGTTAAAGATAGAAATGAGTATTTTGTCAACTTTCCTAAAGTTCAATTATCTTGAAAAGTTCAAGGCTTTTATTAAATGTTTCCAGTGAGGTGCCCAATCTTGTATTGAATGTAATGGAAGTTTTGTCATTGACTTCAAAGAGAGAAGGATTAGGTGCATGAGAAATTACACTAGTGGCACACTTTTAATTTCAAAGAATAATAAATACATAGTCTCATGGAAGCCAGTCTGACTGGAAGCATGAATAAAGTGAGCAGGTTACTTAACATACAATAGGCTAATGGTTTCATACGTGGCCCTAGTCCCGCTATATAATATTTGATATAATATGAAGGCTGTGGGTGCTCAACTCTTTAAATCATGCCATGTTAACTTAGATGCTTCAATATGGATGTATGTGACTAAGTTTAGACACCCAGGTTTGAATATTCTATCCCTCTTGTTTACTTGGCACTTCCATTCAAATTCTCATTTATCTCAAAACTTTTTAATCAATTCTAGATCTTTTGCTTAGATAACTATGTTTCACTTCACCTTTCCTACTAAAAGCGGATCAAAATCTAACCAGATTTCCATTTTGACTTTTTTCCAACATTGCGTTAGAAATCAAATTGATCCTGTTTTAACCCCAATGTTAAAAAGTGGTCTTTTAAAACACTGAGTCAGATCCCTGGCTGGTGTAAACTAGGATAACAATGACGTTAAACCAGTTTGCACCATCTCAGGGTCTGGCTTCAAAATGCTAAACATGTATTTATAAATGGACTTGATTTTGTCTTTATAGTTGACATACTCAGCAATAGTATTCTTTTTTAGGTGGCTCCTAAGAATAGTGTGGGCAATGCTACCAAACAACAAATGAAAATAAGTCTTTTACTTAGACTCTTCTCTCTTTTATGGCATTGTCAAGAATCTTTAACACTTCTTTTCTTACATTTTTTTTTTAAATTGGAAGCCAAATCATCCTCTCCAATTCCATGAATAGAGAGAAATGACATCTGTCTGCCAGGGCATGGAAGGATTGACCCCTACCCTGATTTTTCCCTCCTGTCCTGGAATTCAACAGAAGCCCTCTCCACTGCAGCTGTGCAAGGGAGCTGTGACACCTCAGGTGCACTAGATAAACTTTTGGATTTCCACTACTAACTTAGTGCTGGCTGAACCAGCTTTACATGTGGCTTCCCATCTGCAACTCCTCAGAGGTTCTGTGCAAGTATTTATAGATCCATATATTGCAAAGCCAGAAGAGACTATTGTGATCATCTAGTCTAACTTCTTGTATAACACAGGCCATAGAACTTCCACAAAATAATTCCTAGAATATATATTTTAGAAAGAAAAATCCACTGTTGATTTATAAGTTGTCATTAACGGAGAATCCGTCACAACCTTTGGTAAATTGTTTCAATGATTAATTACCCTCACCGTTAAAACGTTATGCCTTATTTCTAGTCTGAATTTGTTTAGTATCACCTTCCAGCCATCAGATGGTGTTATATCTTTCTATGCTAGATTGGAGAGCCCATTATTAAACATTTATTCCCCACATAGGTACTTATAGACTATAATCAAGTCACCCCTTCATCTTCTTTTTGTTAAGTTAAATAGACTGAGCTCCTTGAGTCTATCATTATAAGGCATGTTCCCTAATCCTTTAATCATTGCTGTGGCTCTTCTCTGAATGCTCTCCAATTTATCAACATACATCTTGAATTGTAGTCACCGAAACTGGACATGGTGGTCACACCTATGCCAAATGCAGAGGTAAAATGATCTCTCTAATCCTGGAGATTCCCCTGTTTATGCATATCAGGATCATATTAGCCCTTTCGGCAACAGCATCACACTGGGAGCTCATGTTAGCTGATTACCCAACAGGACCCCAATGATGTTTGGCAAAAAGCAACACAGTCTCCTTGCAACACCTGTGCTGCTAATAGAGAGGGGCAGTCAGAGTGCCAGGGCAGAGAGGCAATGTTGGCACTTTTGGCTCTTCCCCTGTAAGTAAACAGGTTCTGCAGGGCTGTGAGAAGAAAATTGCTACCTGATCGGAGCTCTGAGCCTCTTCTTCTGGATGGGGAGATTATTAGGAAAATCTGCAAGCTCATGATTGTGGAATTCCCTGCCAGTCTCTCTCTCTCTCTCTTTCTTTTTAATAGCTTGGATATTTCTGAAAGAAGAAATCACTTTTTCTAATGGTGATACCAGATTGTCCTCTCACTTACACTGTCTTCATACTAGTGTAACTAAATTGTCTTCAGAGAGTTACTCATGACTTACACCAGCGAAACTCAGGGGAGAACCAGGCCACAATTAGCATCTTAGAGGTGTCAGAAGAGGACTAATCAAGCTCAGGAAGATTTCAGTTCAGTTGTTGCCATTGAATTATAAAATTAGCAATATGATACAGATAGGTTATGATCATGTAAATATTTCATTAAGTAATTATACAATGTATTTACAGCTCACAGCCATTATAGAACATCAGCAACCATTACAAATGTTTTTATTTTAGAGCAAGAGTTGAGAAGCTTGTTATAATTGGCTTGCAAAATGTTTACTTAATGTTTATAGTGAAGTATCATTTACTTTGAATCATATAAATCAACAGCTGCCTCTAATAGATGCATTTTGTTGTAGAGGTTACACATTTAATTGCAAATGGTTTGCTAATTGTATATTGTGCATGTCTATTTGGATGTTCTGTACAGTAGTTTACAATGGATAGTGCATTAAAGAGTTAGATCCAGGACATGCCATGCACAGCCTGAATCACTAAATACACAAAAACGTATGTTAATAAAAAATTAAATCGCCACTTACCTAGCATCTATATTACAGCATCTTCCACGCAAGAATCCTGGCCCCATTGAAATCAGTAGCAAAATTCCCAGTGGAGCCAAGATTTCACCCATCATACTTAACAAATGTTAAATGTATAATAGAGCTAGTCAGGATTTTTTTGATTAAATGTTTTTTTGTAGGAAAATGTCGATTTGCAGGAAACAAACATTTGGTGGAAAGGTATCAGTTTTAACTGAACTTATTTTTGCACAGGTTTCTTAGTACAAGATGGGGGTTTCAGGTCAAAAGCACTGAGAGAGAGAGAGTGCGTGCAGGCCAGCCAAGCATAACCAATAACACTGTAGTCAGGGCACTCAGCTGGGATGTGGCACACCCAGGTACAAGTCCCCGCTTTGAATTGGGAACAGGAGGAAGTTGCCCCTGGATTGCCTTCTGATTCAGGCATAGCAGGCACTTGAGTGTGGGTTGCTCACATCCCCTAGTGTGAGCTATTATCTACTCTCTCTCTCTCTCTCTCTCTCGACTGTGGGAACTTCTGAGAGTGAGTTTGTGCTTGGTATGTGTTGTGTGCACTAGCTGGCTTCTCTTAAGTCTGTCTCTTTGTTTGTTACTTGTTTGTTTCTTTGGTTTTGGGGTGTTTCTTTCCCCCCTTTTCTTTGGAGGGGGGTGGGGGAATTCTTCATGGGGTTCCCTTCAGATGGGTTTCATGGCTTGTCTCTTAATTTGGGGTTTGGTGTGCGCCTGCTGTCTTCCCTGTACTGTGGAGGATGTGTTGCTGAGTGTAGGTAAAGTTATTGGCTGTGCTAGTATAAAAGCTGATACTCAGATGAGCAAATCTATAATGATTTGCCTGGCCCGGAAGCAGATTGTGAATTGTTTGGTACAGAAGGGACTCTAGGTCAAGGAGTCTTTAGTTCCAGTTTTTCCCTTGTTTACTCCTGCTACTAAGTATTTTTTTTTCCTAATCTTCCCCCACCCCTTCACAATGAGACACTAGTGTCTGATCTCTCCCATTATGGGGAGGTAGTTTGTGCTCTTAGGATGATTCCGTAGACTGAAAGAACCCAAATGTGATTCATGTTATATCATTCCGGCACCAGGTTGACATGGTTTTAAATAACACTGAACAGTTCTTGAAGCTGCTTTTAAAGCATCACATAGATGGCGAGGAGTGTTTGCTACCTCTGAAAATATGCAATGTTTCTTGTACAGTGACCCTGGTAATTTGAGGCATTTCCGCCCATTCACTGCTAGCTCTGGATGCCCTGGTAACCACTTGGGACCCCATGATAGTGGGGTGAGAGCTGGGACATCACGAGATCAGTGGGAGACAAAGTCTGAATCTGCACTGCCAGATTCAGTTTTCCCTCCTCGCTGTACATGGTCTGCCTTTGTCTAGGGAGCCGCTCCCCTACAGGAACCCCGTGTTGTTACCACATCACTTGTGCCTGGACAGAAGTGAGTCCTGGAGGTAGAGCCATCAGAGACAGGCTCTAGAGATGGGTGTGAAGAAGGGACTGATGTGCTGGATTTATGCAGGACTATTGCTAAAAGGGCTTAGACTTTAGATGCTCCTGAGCTGCTGGCAGTGGCTGAGGATGGAGCTGTGTGCCCTGAAAAGAAGGACAGTGTTGGGTTAGGTAATAGTGTCATATCGGGAGCTCTCAGTGTGGTGCTGTGTCTGCTTGGCATGGTGAGTCTTCAAGCTCCCGATCCTGCATGCTGTCATGATGATGCTAGTTCCCAGCCTGGGGCTGCACTACCTACCACTCTTGGGGAAGTAAAGATGCCACTGAATCTCTCTGCTTTGTGTATGATGAGAATGCTACAGTGGTGGCTCAATGTTCTTCTGAGCTGTTGGAGTCTGAGGAAGATGAAGAGGATGACGATGATCTCTTTGACTCCTCATTGGTTCCTGAGGTCCCGGCCAGTCAGCTAGATAGGAAGACGGGATACAGCGTGAAGGAGATTAGTGACTTTTTGGACAGAAATAAAGGGAAGCAGGGAGTTGAGGTCAAGTCCTACTTCCCTGATTTACAGCACTGTGTTCACTCAGCTACCCTTGTCTTGAGAGATACCTCAGTTAATCCTATACAACATTTCTGTCTCCAAAATTTGTTGAGCAATATGAGGATGCATGTGGGGATTGTTCAAGATATATAGGTTTTCCCAGGGTCCTTTTTTAAAAGTACTTCCACTTTCCATTGCCTTTCTCTGCTGCTTGACTCTCTCCTTCTAGTCTCCCTGGTGCTGCTCAACTTCGGCTCTCTAAATATTAATGGATGCCAGGATGGTCATAAAAAGGTATAAATCTCTTTAAATTTCTCAGACATAACAGGCTTATGTTATCCTTTTTCAAGAGATGCACTCAGACCCTGATAATCAGTGAAACTGGTTGAAAGGATGTTTTCTTGAGCCATGGCTTGAATGTCATTGCTGTGGTAGCTGTTTTCTTTTTCCGGGGTGCTGGGGCACAGATCCTTTCTGACAAGGAGGGTTGTGCAGGGCTGGCTTCTCGAAGTAGAGATGTATTGTTACTATTGTTTTTAGTCTTTTTACTGTGTATGCCCCCACACTGGGGAAAGACTGTCTCCTTTTTGCAGACACTGGACCATGCCAGGCTTGGCTGTGACACCAATACTATTATTTTCCTAGGAAGGGATTTCAACTGCACTGTAGATTGTTTTAGACAGGAGCCGTGGGGAGCCGTACCCTCCATCAGCCAAGGAACTGTATTGTCTACTGCAGACCTTTGGGTTAGTGGATGTTTAGAGGTTCTTTCACCCCACTGTTAGGCAGTACTCTTGGCTGAAGGCTGCTCCCAACCATGTCTCAGGGGTAGACTGGATTGCTTTTATACCATGAAGGCCACTATGTCTGTTTGTTTGGTTCTGCATGTCTTCATTCATTTGTCTGATCATTATTATGTCTTTCTCGCTGTCTCTCTCCCTCTTCCTGCCTCTGGTTCCCACTTGTGCTTTAATACCAAATCATTACAGGACTTGAATTTCACCCAGATGTTGGCTATTTTTTGGGACCATTGGCAACAGCTATATGAGCCCTTGAGACAGTGGGTATATCGGAAAGGTCCAGATGCAGCAGTATACCCAGGCTACCAAGCGGTTCTTGCATCAGTGCCCTGGAACAAAACATAGATTTATAGACTCATTGACTTTAAGGTCAGAAGGGACCATTGTGATCATCTATTCTGACCTCCTGCACATTGCAGGCCACAGAACTTCACCCACTCCTGAAATAGATCCCTAACATCTGGCTGAGTTACTGAAGTCCTCAAATCATGGTTAAAAGACTTTAAGTTACAGAGAATTCACAATTTACACTCGTTTAAACCTTCAAGTGACCCTGCGCCATGTTGCAGAGGAAAGCAAAAAACAAACAAACCCAAAGTCTCAACCAGTCTGACCTGGGGGAAAATTCCTTTCCAGCCCCAATATGGCAATCAGTTAGACCCTGAGTATGTGGGCAAGACTCACTAGGCAGATACCTGGTAAAGAAATCTCTGTAGTAACTCAGATTGCTCATCTAATGTCCCATCTCCAGCAGTTGGGGACTTTTCTGACTGGCAGGCGACAATGGGGCAAATGCCATCGTAGGCAGTCCCATCATACCATCCCCTCTGTAAACTTATCAAGTTCAGTCTTGAAACCAGTTAGGTTTTTTGCCTCCACTAATCCCCTTGGAAGGGTGTTCCTGAACTTCACTCAGAACTTCACTCCTCTAATTTCAGGCCTAAACTTGTTGACGGCCAGTTTATAGCCACTTGTTCTTGTGTCTACACTGGTGCTTAACTTAAATAATTCCTCTCCCACCCTAGTACTTATCCCTCTTATGTATTTATAGAGAGCAATCACATCTACCCTCAGCCTTCTTTTGATTAGGCTTAACAAGCCAAGCTCTTTGAGTCTCCTCTCATAAGGTAGGTTTTCCATTCCTCAGGTCATCCTAGTAGCCCTTCCCTGCACCTGTTCCAGTTTGAATTCATCTTTATTAAACATGGGAGACCAGAATTGCACATAGTATTCCAGATGAGGTCTCACCAGTACCTTATATAATGGTGCTAACACTTCCCTCTCTCTACTGGAAATACCTTGCCTGATGCATCCTAGGACTGCATTAGCCTGTTTTTCATGGCTCATAGTCATCCTGTGATCAACCAAAGACCCAGGTCTTTCTCCTCCTCTGTCGCTTCTGTGATTGCTACTAGCAAATATCTGCATTGTATGGTGTTGGGACACTAGATGAGAAGAGCTCCGAGTTACTACAGAGAGTTCTTTCCCAAGTGTCTGGTTGGTGGGTCTTGACAAAATGATGAGGGTCCAACTGGCCATCATATTTGGGGTCGGTAAGGAATTTTTCCCTGGGTCACATTGTCAGATACCCTGGTTGCTTTTGTTTTTCCCTTCCTCTGCAGCATGGTGCATGGGTTACTTTCAGTTTTAAATTAATGTAAATGGTGGATTCTGTATTACTTGAAGTCTTCAGATCATGATTTGAGGACTCCAGTAACTCAGCCAGAGGAGTGGGTGAGTGAGATTCTTTGACCTGCAATGTGCAGGAGGTCAGACTAAATGATCATGATGGGCCCTTCTGGCCTTAAAGTCTATGAAACATTTGTTTTTTATTGTTATTTGATATTATTTTAAAAGTCATGATTCCAGTTAACATTTCTGCCAATAAACGTATTTGCTAAAACATTTGCAGAAAGCAAACACAAAAGGAGTCAGTGTGAATTCATTTAAACCTATATAATTTGCCTGGCAATGTTTTTGCTACATTTATACAACTAGCTCTACTTATAACTATTGTGATGTAGTAATGTAATTATTATTATTCATTTTACAATAGCCCTAAGAGATCCCATCTGAGATCGAAGCCCCGTCCTGCTGGACAATGTGCAAACATCTAGCAGTGGGAGACGGCTCCTGCCCCAAAGAGCTTACAATCCAAATAGACAAGACAGATAAAGGATGGGAGGAGAAACATGCAAAGAGAGATGAAGTGATTCACCCAAGGTCACACGATAGTACAGTGCCTGAGCTGGGAATGGAACCTATTCACTGGACTAGACTATGTTGTCAATGAGGCTGAGGCCGAGGCCCCCTCCTCTGGGCTACACTGTAGCACTCGTGTTATGTAAGATAATGTTTTTACTTTATCTAACCCTGTATCTAGCATGTTTGTTTAGGGGGTCACTGTCCTGCCCTGTGCTGTTTGCCTTAAATTAGCACTGACTTCTATAGGAGTTGATGGTCCTCTACACCTTGCAGGAATGCTCAGCAGTATGTACGATTAAATCTATTGGCTAGATCTTCATATGGCATAAATCACCATAAATCCAAAGCAACTGCATTGATTTACATCAGCAGAGGATCTGGTTCATATATGTAGCTAATATAGTAATAGACTGTTCTTAAAATAAAGTTTCTCAGATTAATACTTAACATTAGCATGACAATGTATTTTAGGAGGGAAAAAAGATTTTACTATGGCTGTGTATGTTTTAGTTATTTAGTTGAAACAAAATTAAAAAGACCCACACTAAAGTTTTAAAATGTATTTAATGTTCCTTTGGTGAGCAGAACTAATTGAACTTTGAGAATTTATAGAAGACCTAAAGAAAGATGTTTATGAAATAAAGTAGATATATCATTTTAGCATCTATTGTCTTTTTCATTGAAACTCGTATCAAAAAAACAATTGTATTCCTACATTTTTGCCCTTTAGTCACCATTGATTTATTATTTCTTTTCCTGCTATTCATCTATACCAATAAGACCTAAAAATACCTTAACAACAAGATTTACTTTTCTTCTGAAAATGTATTTCTGAAGCTGGTTTCTGTTAGATATCAAAAACAATTAAACCTTTTGACATGAGGCAACGTTCTTCAAATGCCAAAGTTTAATGAAAACGTTGAATATTCTGTTCTACCATAAATCTCACCACTGTGCCCATGTCTATTTTCTAAAAAAAATACTGTTACCGATACTTATTTGACTGGCACTTAGCAAAAGTGTTGATATTGGGCCTCGCTCAGTAGAATACATCTTTCTACTCACTGCTTGTAGGAAACTGCCTGCACAAACACTGATTCTACAACCTATATAATTCATTGTAGAGATTTGTGGTTGCTTTTTAAGGGTTCTTGTAAAAAACAAACCCTTCAAAACCTACCACAGAACTAGTATACCCCAAAAGGAGACAGAAACAGTGCCTGAAGAAAAGTTAGATAACTGGTAGACTGGGCAGGTTGTCAGTGTCCAGGGTTGAGCTGGATATTTGCTCATCGTGGGACAGACTACCCTCTTCTCTCCCAAACTGCCTCAGTTTTAGCATTGCAGCAGCCACAGAAAGTAAGTTACCTGCACCTATGAACTGGAATAAAGGAAGGGAAGTTGTTTTCACATGCAGACAGCAAGATAAAAGCCCTTGACATTTTATCCACATAACATGAGAAAGAGAAAAGATAGTTACTGAGATCTGGAATGTCCTTAGCTCTGGGATATCATCCTCGCAATACAGGAAAAGATGACAAGGGGGCCAATGATTCAGCTGAGCCTTGTGTTACTGAACTCTACCAGTCTGTGAAAAAGCAAACAGATGGCTAACATGACACAGTCTGCCCATTCCTCCCCTCTGAGTAGCGCAGAGCATTAAATAAAAACATATTTTTTGAGAAATATTGAAGCTGATTTTGTCTCTGAGTATTCAAAATTGACCCCTTTTATTTTTTTTAATTTGTTCTGGGTTTTTTTTTTATTTTAAAAGGTTTTACTAAAAACGTTGTTGACATGATTACATATTATATAATTTTGAATAAGAAAAAGTGTTTAAATATCCAAAAGGCACAAAATAACACAGAATGCTGCAGAGATTACTGTAGCCTATGGGGCAGACTCAGCAAGGCTGCTGAAACTTAGACAAATCCCCAAGGATGTTTTTGTTATGTCAGGGGCTTCGCCAGTCCTGGGCACAGCCTAGAATCAGGCTGTCTCATGGCTTAAAGCCTTCCTTCCATGAGGATATGATCTCTGTGTAGTACCTGTTAGAGTGTTTCTATGTTTCTTTGCTTATAGTAGCATGGCCATTGTATAGCACACACAAGTACTTCTTTGCTAAAGTTTTATTACTATAACAGAAGTATAACATTAACTAAATACTATATTGATCACATCCCCCAAATTACCCCAGAAACAAACAAAAAAAGCAAAGAACTCATTTAGCCAAACAGAGTCTGGAAGAGTAAAAGACACTATAATGTCCACCATAGACCATGTCATGTACTTCTAATCTACCAGGTTCAATAGATTCCGAGGTGATGGGTGCTGTAGAATTGCCAAAGATAGGGTGGTATTAGATTAAACAATTATGTGTAAATAAAGCATTCAGTAATAGAACTCTTACTGCCACTTTAAAACTAAAAACACAAAAAACACAAAATATATTCTTTGTCCTCTGTCTCATGATTATATCACTGCTAGAATTTCTGTTTAAAATACCCTCCCCCCCGCTCAAAAAAAAATGCAAGTTAACATAAACATGTCTTTCTCTGATTGGCTCAATCACTGTCCTTATGCCCATACAAACCATTTAATGTTGTGTGAATGGAAAGGAGAATACAGACAAATATTTAAAATATGAGACATATTTCTCAAAATATGCTATATGTGTACACCTATCCACCCTAACAATGTATAGTTACTACTTTTCCAGCATAGCTGGACATCATCTGCTCATTAATTCAGATTAACAAATGGGAGTTCATGGCATTCAGTTTCAGGGTGACATATCTAGGACATCTTTGAAAACCACAGTATTACCAATAGTGAAGGCACATTAAGTGTTCTTAAGAATGTTTAAATTCCCCCATTTGTGATAGGGACAGCATAGGACCACAACTCCGTGGTTTGACAAGTAATGAGTAGGAACACTTTTCCCTTAGAATATGCACTCATTTCACTTGAACACACTTTGTTGCCTGGAAAACAGCTGTATTTGGCACTAAAAAATAAGGGGTGAAATCTCAGTCCCATTGAAGTCATTAGCAAAACTCCCACTGACTTTTGTATTTTTCATAGCTCTTACACATTTACTAAATGGAAAAAATGGGAGAACTACACTTGCTCAGCTGCAGAAAACTATAGGGAGAACAAGCTTTATATTGCTTGGTCTTAAATACAGCTAGTCTATGAATGCATCACTATAGTGTTTTATATATTCTTCACTTCTAAAATAAAATAATTGTCAGTTTTCTTATTTAGTGTAGCAAAGTTCATGGAACTGTCACAAAGATACCTTCCTTCTTTAAGAGTCAAGGTGCCAGATCCTCAGCTGATACAAATAAGAGTAACTCCACTGACCTCCAGGGAGCTACATTGATTTACAACTGCCCCAGAATTGTTATAGCTAGATCAGTATTCAGCAGTGTATGTATGATTGTGGTAACAGAGGTAGCCTATACCAAGGTATTGTCTGTAGATAATTCATTAGGTGAAGGGGACTATTCACATGAATAGGGGATTGTGGGATCAGATCCTAATAAGATTTTTGAGGCAGGGAGGCTTCTCTTATTACTTGGCAATACAATGCCTAACACACTGTAGTTACTATATACATCATTAATAACATAATAAACCATAGCTATGTGTGTTTCCTTATGATCCGTTTTGCAGGTTTTGATGTTAGCCAGTGGTCAAGAAATGGTGGGAAGGATTGGTTAATGTAACATGTTAGGCCAGATCCATAGATGGTGTAAATCAGAGGTAATTTAGTGGAGCTACACTGATTTCTACTAGCTGAGGATCTGGCTTGTTGACCTGAAGGCCTAATTTCCCCCTGCTTCCACATTCTGTTGAGAAGATGAGGTTTACCTGTCATATTTCTAGTTCATTAACTTTTTGTAAAAGCTTATGGATTCTATCTTATGTAAAATTACAAGCTGATATGGGTTTCCCAGACTTCATAATTATAAATAAGAGGCATATAAAAATCTGTCACCAACAGCATTAAAAATGTCTTTTCCAATGGCAGCAGAATACTAATACCTCAGATATCACAATGATGGATATAGCACAGATGGATGGATGGAAGGAAGGGTAGATAAATAAATGGGGAAGTATTCTTTTTGTTTACACCATTCTTGGAAGATACATTGTTTAACATACAGGCAGTGAAAATTTCACTAAACAGCTAACAGATAATATAGAACTTCCCATTCTATGCAGCCAAGTCTGACAGAAAAATGTAACAAAATGAATAATAAAATGTTATCACATAAGTTTAGTTTGGTTTGCGCAGGGGTAGTGTTATGAAAGCTCAAAAGGGTTCTCTGCCTGAAAGCAGCTTCATAGCCTGATAGATTTTCCACAGGTAGCTGGCATTTTCATCTAGACTTGCCCTGCTGTTGTTATTGTGTCCTATGCAATATAACAATAGTATGCATCTGCATCGACACATGCTGGCTTACTGACAACAATTTAAATTGGCACATAGAAGCTTTCCTAGATTAAATCTTATAATTGACAGGCTGAGCCAGTGGCCAAAGAGGGTAAATGTTTGTGTAGTTCCTGGGATGAAACACTGCTGGTTTGTCAGCCTCTGAAATTACTGGCAATCTCATAGTCCATATCTAACAGCTGAGAGGATGTGGTGCCAACTGGTGGCAAGCTTTCAAGAGGCTTAGAAAAGCAGTCAATGTAATTGTCATTTTTAGTGCTGAAAAAGTGTTTAGATGCTTAGGTGTGATAGGAAATGTGTAGATAGAAAAGGGGCTGCAGAATCTTGGAAATAGCATGCTCTTCTTATTGCCCACTTGCTTTGAACCTATAAACAGAAAGTCATAAACAATAAGGAAATGATACATCCCAGTGAGTAGAAAATGTCATAAAAGCAGCCCTGAAACATGTTCCAGTTACCTGTGCTACATACAGGGCCGGCTCCAGGCACCAGCTTACCAAGCAGGTGCTTGGGGCGGCCACTTCGGAGAGGGGCGGCACGTCCAGCTGTTCGGCGGCAATTCGGCGGACGGTCCCTCACTCCTGCTTGGAGCGAAGGACCTCCCGCCGAATTGCCACCACAGATCGCAATCGTGATCGCGGCTTTTTTTTGTTTTTTGTTTGGCTGCTTGGAGCGGCCAAAACCCTGGAGCCAGCCCTGGCTACATAGATTAGTGTAACTGGAGAGTGTATAGGAGCCTAAAGCAGGCAGAAGATCCAGAGATCAAATGAGGACATGATCAGAACATTTCAATAATTGCAAAGCTGAGGTGACTGGGCTTTGATGAAATTCAAAACTTACTATCACAGGAAGAGCCTAAAAGTGAAAGATCGAGATAAGCTCTGATTGGAGGTTTTTTTAATATCTAGTGTTTTGGTATCTTTCTTTATTCTGGGGAGGACATGAAAAGGCAAGCATTGTCAATGTTTTAAGTACTGGTAATAAAATGTCCTTCAAACAAGCCTGGCAAAATTATTAAAGCTACTGAAGTCATGTCTTGTATCAGGAAACTGATAAGCTCCAATAAAAATTCTTGCCACCTTTATCCCTGTACTAAGTTGATTATTTGCTGATGGGTGGAAAAGAGAATTGCCTGACAATCAGGCAGAGGACTATAAGTGATAGGTGATGCAGTGTTAAGAAAAGAGGCTGTAGAATTCACTGTTGTATCAACTAATTTCATTGTTCTGTGTCATATTACTCAGTAGAGTAAATACAAGATCTTATGTCATATCAAGAGTGTACTGTGACAAATGGGAAGAGGTTCTCTTAACTCTTTGACTATTAACTAATTTTTAAGCCGGAAACATGGAAGAGGAGGAGTTCTGGGTGGTGTGAAAAGTAAACATTTTCCTGGTTCTCCCAAACAGCATAGCATGTACATCTCTCACATAAAATGTCTGTCCTTCTATCCATATGGCTCAATAAGTACTTTATACACCTGGGGATAAATTCAACGGGGTTTCACATGGGATATCATTTAAAGCAGAATATCATCCATTAATTTGGGTTTACTCATGTATTTAATAAAATCAAATAAAAGTACCATATAGTCAGAAATGTTTAAATGTAACATTTATTCATTGTAGTACAATGAGGAATAGAGCTATCAAACAACTGAATTATATATATTATATTCTTTTTAATGTAAAATTAGCAGTATACCAGAAATAAAAATTCTGGCTAAAATTAGATAATTGCAATATGTAGTGTAACTATTTGATGTATATCTTGTAAGAGACACTATTTCTAAATGTTTGCAAACTACGGCCCTGATTCAGCAATCCACCCTTATTCACAGAAGTGCTTAATATGTTCTTATTTAGGCATGTGCTTAAAGTTAAGCCTGTCTTTAAGTGCTTTGCTAAATAAGGATGGACTTAAACATGTGCTTAATGCTTTGCTGAACTGGGGCCTACAAGCCTGATCCAAGCTCTTTTAAATAAAGTCTTTTACTGATATCAGTACCCTTTGAATCAAGCGCTAAGTTCCCGTGTCAGCAAGGTACCTAAGCAGAAACCTATATTTAAACAAGTGAATAGTCCTATTTATTTCAATGACAATACTCATACACTTAAAGTTAGGCATGTGCTTAAATATCTTGCTGAATTGGAACTATTTCATTTAACCACTGAAGAATTACATTTTGTTGAGAACCATTTCTAGCTGACCTGAAATATTGAAATAATGTCTTCTTCCAGTAGATTTGTTTTGTCTCAGAAAATAAAAAGCTTATTTGGTTTTCTTTAAATCTTTGAGTCATTGATGATTTAAATAGGTTACTTTCCTTCATTATTAAAACAGCCTTATAATTTGCTTGCATATGCACATTAAAAATGGAAGTTAATGAGGGAGACATCAGCATCACTAACGAAAAGGCATATTCCAGCCATTTGAGTTACAGGTTGTAGTCTCGGAATTCTGTTGATGCTAGGTTGCTACCAGGAGCTCAGCTGCCGCAAGTGGCCAAAAAAGGAGTCTTTTATCCTATTTGGTAAGGAGAGTGTACCTTTTCCCTTCCTAGGTATATTTTGTTGATGTTGTGCAATTATACAATAAGTGGGAATGAATTAATGCATTATTAAAGCATCTTAGTCATAAACTGACAATTCAGAAGCATCTGCTTCAGCACACTTACATAGTAAATAAGATTGGAGATATGGTAAATATAAAATATCACCAACGGCCTCCCTACATTCTACATACTGAATTAAAAGGGATATAATTTATTGACACACAAAACTGGAATTATTTTAATGTAACCCTGAATAAATATATTCCTTTCTGAATTTCCCTAAGATTAGAGTTAGTTTATACTTCATGTAAATAAGGCTAATGAGGTTCACTAGTTTAATCACATCTTTTTCTAATCTCAGAAGTAATTACCATCAACCACTTAGTGCAGATTGGACAATTGGTGTGTATGTGATGAAAATAAAATAAGTCTATGCTAATGAAAATGCAAATTATGTTTCTTTATTTGTATTCAGCTATAACAGGTACCTGTAATGTGCAGTATTTATGTGTATTACACAAAGAAAATAATTAGAGATTAAATTAGCTGCAGAAAAATGTTTGTAAAATAGAAACTACCTTATAAACTTGCACAACAGAATACTGGGAATATCAGCCCTTTCTTGCATGCGGGAGCACAATGCAGCAGAAACACAAGTAGTAGGCCTGATTCTCTTCTCGCTTACTCCAATGTGAATCAGGATTAACACTACTGCATGCAATAGAAATGCACTGGTGTAAAGCTTGGGTCAGTGAGATGAGAGCTAGGCTCAATGTTTCTTGTTTACGGAGATCCATTCAGCAGAAGCTGTGGAAGCCTACTTCCTATCCACCTATGTTCTGAGGAAAGGACTATGAGGTAAGAGGTCACTGGAAGGGGAACATGGGCTAAGCAGGATTGCAGAAAGAGTTTAGACCAGGGGTCGGCAACGTTCGGCACGCGGCTCGCCAGGGTAAACACCCTGGCGAGCCGGGCCAGTTTTATTTACCTGCTGACGCGGCAGGTTCGGCCGATCGCGGCCCCCACTGGCCGCGGTTCGCTGTCCCGGGCCAATGGGGGCTGCGAGAAGCGGCGCGGGCGAGCGATGTGCTGGCCGCGGCTTCTCGCCGCCCCCATTGGCCCGGGACAGTGAACCGCGGCCAGTGGGGGCCGCGATCAGCCGAACCTGCTGCGTCAGCAGGTAAATAAAACTGGCCCGGCCCGCCAGGGTGCTTACCCTGGCGAGCCGCGTGCCGAACGTTGCCGACCCCTGGTTTAGACGGTGTTTCTGTGCATAACATACATTCACTGGTTCAAAAACATCTGCAGTGTAGGAGCAGTGAGTTGTTCTTTTTGCTCCTCCCCCTAGACAGGAATAGTGAGTGTGGGCTGACTGCACAGGTACCTTGGCTCCTACTTACAAAGTGCGTGTGGGGTAATTGTTTTATTGAACCACTGGATTAGAATCTTAAACTGCCTAAGGTAAGCAGAAGGCAACAAAAAGGTCATTTTCACCTATGAACACGTTGTGCAAAACTATTGTTGAAAGAAAGCAAAGAACATAGTCAAAGGAATGATACAAATTGAACTGAAAGAACTGTTAGCTAGGGATTTGCAAGGGTTCTGGTGAGGCTACAAAATTGTTACAGCCTCATAAAAATGAAAAGAAATGTGCACACATGAGCAATTAGAAATTTGCTTTGATTGGTTACTTAAGCAAGTTCAGTGCCTAACTCCTTCTGAAATACAGTTAGGCACTTAATTTCCATTAAAATACAATGGGAGATAGGCAATTAATTCACGTAGACACTTTTGTAAATCCCACAAGATGCTTATTTGCATCTTTTGAAGCATAAATACCTTTGTAAATCTGGCCCCAAGTTCTGAAGTCCCTTTTGAAATGAGGACTTAGTCTCATAAGACACTTAGATGCTTTTGATAATGTTACCCAAGAACTCTAGCAGCGTTGTATTCTAAGAAAGCAACATCCCATAGAATATAATAAAAAATTAGGATCTTTCTACGTTTTTATTAGACCATGATGTTCCTGCTAAGGAATTTGTTAGTATGGTTCAAATAGCCAATAGAATGGCTATAATTATCTAGTAAATTCTTACCCAGGGGACCCCGGGGGTGGGGGCATTTTATTGTGACAATGTCTATAGAAACCTAATGTTTTCATCCCTATTATATTCTCTAGGACTCTTTTCATAGGAGAGGCTTTAGTTCCCTCTGTAATGCACTTCAGAAGAACAAATAAAACAGTTTTATAATTAATGCAAAATAATAAAAGACTTTTTATTCCAGTTCTCCCCCTTTTGGGCAGCTATGCGTGGTTCTGCATGTGCGAGGTGGGAAGTACAGTGATTTCTTTGGAGCAGATTTGAAGAGTAGTGAGACAGGCAGAATAAAGAGGATACCAGGGAAAGGGAGTGCTGTATGAGTTATGGATTGAGGCTGACATTCTGTCCACTGAGATTGAGTGCATTGCCACCATTGCCTGAGTACATAAGCAGTGTATATTAGTGACTGTCTTAATATATTTTTAGAAATGCAGAATGGTATTTGCCTCTCTACTGTTTTACTAATAACCAGAACTTCACTTGGAGTTATATGGCATGAGTGCTTTAAAATGGATAAAAGTGCACTTCAGTGGTTTATATTGCTATTAACCATGACCATAGTTGAACTTATCAAGTTTATGGGGAGTGCAGAAAAGCAAATTACTTTAGAAGTATAAAGTGACAATTTTTCAATATAAAGTTGATATTTCAAAGGTATAAAACTTAATCTTGATTTGGAAGTGCTAATCCCATGACCTAGTGACAGTCCAATTGATTTTTCATATTAAAATACTACAATAAAGTCCTCGAAATACTCTGTGCCTTATCATGATATCCTCACTTAGGCAAAATTCCCTCTAAAGTCAGCAAGATGTTCTCTTTTAATCTTGGAAAAGTCTTTGTGTGTCCAAAATTATCTTCACTTCAATACAGCTTGTAGCAAAGAGGAGCATGTATTCCCCATGTGAGTGATCGGTTTACCTTCCTCATAAACATTAGGCATAGGCCACTACTGGAGGAAAGACACTGGACAAGGACTAGTAATCTCCTCTGATACTGCAACAATTATGATCTCCTGGGTATTGCCTGTATGTCTGTAAAAACTGGGATACTGAGGTCAACTTACCATGTGTACAGATCAGCTTTCTGGAAAACTACAGTTCAGTGCTGCAGTAGATACTGTTGAGCAGAAGCTATCCTGGATTTCTCTTTATAAAGGTACATGTGTTTGGCTGAGAGTGAGTAAATGGCTATGTGGTATGGCTGATGACAAATAAGGAAGCAAGTGGTTGCATAGAAGGGAAGATATTTCAAAGGTCCTTGTGTACTGTGCACATACCATGAATGTTGAACTAATAAATGTGGGAGCCAGTTATTTACTGTGGCTTTTTATCAAAAACAAGGTAAGGCTCAGATCTCTGGCTTAGTTCTGCATCAGAAGCCCTTTGACGATTCTCCTAATATATATTTATGTTTTACCCTACAGCCACTGATACCACTCATTAATTTTACAAAACGGGGGTAAATTTTTCATGAAAACAAGGCCCTAATCAGGGCCTAGGTTAACTAACCAAACTCTTCAGAGGTATGTTCTAACACATAACATTTTTTTAGACAAGCACCAGAATGTTTTTTTCCTACTTTCAAAGAATGACTATAATCCTATACAATGCAATGTGACTTGCAATTTCTACTTACTGATATCCAGGCTGGGAGGACCCTCCAATGTGAAAGGTGCCTGATGGTGGAATCTCTCAGGCAGCAGGTGGGAGAGCTACAAGAGGAGGTGGCTAGGTTGAGGAGCATCCGAATCGGCGAGCAATTCCTGGACAGTGTCCATGTGGAGACAGCTGAGGTAGCTGTCCCAGTACACAGGACTGCTGATACACCACTGGTGGAGGAGGAGATGGCTCAGGGCGGACACTGGCAGCTGGTTACTTCTGGCAGCAGGCAGTGCTCCACCTCTGCTCCGAACCCTCCCGCCATGGTAATAGGTAACCATTATGCTCTTCTTGATACAGGAGAGAAGGAATCACCCCCTACAGTAAAGGAGGAGAAGCCTCGTACCCCTAAGGCTGGGAGGTCTGCTGCCACCACCGCGAATAGGAAACGTAGGGTAGTGGTGGTCAGAGACTCTCTGCTGAGGGGGACGGAGGCGCCCTCCACCTCTCGGGAGGTATGCTGCCTGCCGGGGGCCCGTATCCGAAATGTTACGGAGGCATTGTCGAGGATTATCCAGCCCTCTGACTACTACCCCATGCTACTCATCCATGTGGGCACAAATGATACTGCGAGGTGTGACACTGAGCAGATCAAGAGTGACTACAGGGCTCTGGGAGTACGGGTGAAGGAGTTTGGAGCGCAGGTGGTATTCTCTTTGATTCTTCCTGTCAAAGGTAGGGGCCCGGGCAGAGACAGATGAATCATGGAGGTGAATGCTTTGGTCCTGCTTTGAGCAGGGGGTTGGACTAGATGACCTCCTGAGGTCCCTTCCAACACTGATATTCTATGATTCTATGATTCTATGAATGCCTGGCTGCGAAGATTGTGTCGCCAGGAGGGCTTTGGCTTCCTCGACCACGGGATGCTATTCGAGGAAGGACTGCTAGGCAGAGATGGCGTTCACCTTTCGAGGAGGGGAAAGACCCTATTTGGACACAGACTGGCTAACCTAGTGAGGAGGGCTTTAAACTAGGTTCGACGGGGACAGGTGAGCAAAGCCCACAGGTAAGTGGGGAACATGGAGACCTGGGAGATGGGTCGGAAACAAGAGGGAGCGTGGGCTAAAATGGCAGAGAGAAAGGAGAGTCAGGGCAAAACTGGGAGGCAAGATCAAACCAGTATCTTAGATGCCTATATACAAATGCGAGAAGTATGGGTAATAAGCGGGAAGAACTGGAAGTGCTAATAAATAAATACAACTATGACATTGTTGGCATTACTGAAACTTGGTGGGATAATACACATGATTGGAATGTTGGTGTGGATGGGTACAGCTTGCTCAGGAAGGATAGACGGGAAAAAGGGAGGAGGTGTTGACTTATATATTAAAAATGTACACACTTGGACTGAGGTGGAGATGGACATAGGAGACGGAAGTGTTGAGAGTCTCTGGGTTAGGCTAAAAGGGGTAAAAAATAAGGGTGATGTCATGCTAGGAGTCTATTACAGGCCACCTAACCAGGTGGAAGAGGTGGATGAGGCTTTTTTTAAACAACTAACAAAATCATCCAAAGCCCAAGATTTGGTGGTGATGGGGGACTTCAACTATCCAAATATATGTTGGGAAAATAACACAGACTATCCAACAAATTCTTGGACTGCATTGCAGACAACTTTTTATTTCAGAAGGTTGAAAAAGCTACTGGGGGGAAGCTGTTCTAGACTTGATTTTAACAAATAGGGAGGAACTCATTGAGAATTTGAAAGTAGAAGGCAGCTTGGGTGAAAGTGATCATGAAATCATAGAGTTTGCAATTCTAAGGAAGGGTAGAAGGGAGTACAGCAAAATAGAGACAATGGATTTCAGGAAGGCGGATTTTGGTAAGCTCAGAGAGCTGATAGGTAAGGTCCCATGGAAATCAAGACTGAGGGGAAAAACAACTGAGGAGAGTTGGCAGTTTTTCAAAGGGACACTATTAAGGGCCCAAAAGCAAGCTATTCTCCTGGTTAGGAAAGATAGAAATTGTGGCAAAAGACCACCTTGGCTTAACCACAAGATCTTGCATGATCTAAAAAATAAAAAGGAGTCCTATAAAAAATGGAAACTAGGACAGATTACAAAGGATGAATATAGGCAAACAACACAGGAATGCAGGGGCAAGATTAGAAAGGCAAAGGCACAAAATGAGCTCAAACTAGCTACTGGAATAAAGGGAAACAAGAAGACTTTTTATCAATACATTAGAAGCAAGAGGAAGACCAAAGACAGGGTAGGCCAACTGCTCAGTAAAGAGGGAGAAACAGTAACAGGAAACTTGGAAATGGCAGAGATGCTTAATGACTTCTTTGTTTCGGTCTTCACCGAGAAGTCTGAAGCAATGCCTAACATAGTGAATGCTAATGGGAAGGGGGTAGGTTTAGCAGATAAAATAAAAAAAGAACAAGTTAAAAATCACTTAGAAAAGTTAGATGCCTGCAAGTCACCAGGGCCTGATGAACTGCATCCTAGAATACTCAAAGAGCTAATAGAGGAGGTATTTGAGCCTCTAGCTATTATCTTTGGAAAATCATGGGAGACGGGAGAGATTCCAGAAGACTGGAAAAGGGCAAATATAGTGCCCATCTAATAAAAACAACCCAGGAAACTACAGACCAGTTAGTTTAACTTCTGTGCCAGGGAAGATAATGGAGCAAATAATTAAGGAAATCATCTGCAAACACTTTCAAGGCGGTAAGGTGATAGGGAATAGCCAGCATGGATTTGTAAAGAACAAATCGTGTCAAACCAATCTGATAGCTTTCTTTGATAGGATAACGAGACTTGTGGATAAGGGAGAAGCTGTGGATGTGCTATACCTAGACTTTAGTAAGGCATTTGATACGGTCTCGCATGATATTCTTATCGATAAACTAGTCAAATACAATTTAGATGGGGCTACTATAAGGTGGGTGCATAACTGGCTGGATAACCATACTCAGAGAGTTGTTATTAATGGTTCCCAATCCTGCTGGAAAGGCATAACAAGTGGGGTGCCGCAGGGGTCTGTTTTGGGACCGGCTCTGTTCAATATCTTCATTAACGACTTAGATATTGGCATAGAAAGTACGCTTATTAAGTTTGCAGATGATACCAGACTGGGAGGGATTGCAACTGCTTTGGAGGACAGGGTCATAATTCAAAATGATCTGGACAAATTGGAGAAATGGTCTGAGGTAAACAGGATGAAGTTTAACAAAGACAAATGCAAAGTACTCCACTTAGGAAGAAAAAATCAGTTTCACACATACAGAATGGGAAGATACTGTCTAGGAAGGAGTACGGCAGAAAGAGATCTAGGGGTTATAGTGGACCACAAGCTAAATATGAGTCAACAGTGTGATGCTGTTGCAAAAAAAGCAAACATGATTCTGGGATGTATTAACAGGTGTGTTGTGAGAAAGACACGAGAAGTCATCCTTCCGCTCTACTCTGCACTGGTTAGGCCTCAACTGGAGTATTGTGGCCAGTTCTGGGCACCGCATTTCAAGAAAGATGTGGAGAAATTGGAGAGGGTCCAGAGAAGAGCAACAAGAATGATTAAAGGTCTTGAGAACATGACCTATGAAGGAAGGCTGAAAGAATTGGGTTTGTTTAGTTTCGAAAAGAGAAGACTAAGAGGGGACATGATCGCAGTTTTAAGGTATCTAAAAGGGTGTCAGAAGGAGGAGGGAGAAAACTTGTTCACCTTAGCCTCTAAGGACAGAACAAGAATCAATGGGCTTAAATTGCAGCAAGGGAGGTTTAGGCTGGACATTAGGAAAAAGTTCCTAACTGTCAGGGTGGTTAAACACTGGAATAAATTGCCTAGGGAGGTTGTGGAATCTCCATCTCTGGAGATATTTAAGAGTAGATTAGATAAATGTCTATCAGGGATGGTCTAGACAGTATTTGGTCATGCCATGAGGGCAGGGGACTGGACTTGATGACCTCTCGAGGTCCCTTCCAGTCCTAGAATCTATGAATCTATGAATATTTTACATTCCAAAATGGAAAAAAAATCCATTAAAAATATGGCCATTAAATAACCAGTCAATAACTAATATAATACAATCAAGAGATAAAAATTAGAACACTCTTTGGAGTTCAACTTATGATGTAAATTCTGCAGCAATTTTGTTGGTTTTTTACTCTTGGTGGGCAAGGCCAGCTAAAATCATCCCAAAGTGACAAACTAGAGAGAAGAATCAACATATCTCTGCATTAAATAAAGATTAAAAATAAATAAAATAAACATGAAGTAAAAAAGAGATCAATTGATTTGAGCAATAAACTGTATTCAATGGTTAAGTACAACCTCAAAAAAGAATAATAAATAAGAAGAACATCTAGATTAATAAGAACAAGATGAGCTAAAATTATTACTATATTTTGAAAATAATAGTTTTACAGAAGTCTTTCATCCTTTTATATCTTAGAATAAAATCTTTTTTTCCCCAAAAAGACTAGTAAACAGCAATTTTGTAGGCATTTGGCACTAGGTTATACCATTAAAAAAAAAAAAAACAGAAGAAAACAATAGTGAATGAGGATGAAAAGTTGAATGTTTATATTCTGTAGTGTAGTATTATTAAGCAGGCATTAATACGTTCAACATACCAGTGTGTGAGAACAGCTATTATTATACACACTCCAAAGAAAAGAGTTCAAATCTATAGGGTTTTTAAACCAATACATGAAAAGGTGACTAATTTTATGAAATATTTTTAAATGGTGAAAGGTCAATTCTTGGCTTAGTTTTTAATCAAAGATGGATTTTTCTGATATAATTGAATCAGAAACTGAACATCAGACTGTGTTTTCAGATCCTCTTCAGCCTTCTGACTCTAGAGGAAATATTTTATAAATGTGTTAGTGTAAACATTTTTAACACTAAATTGACGTTTATATGGATTAAGTATATGCTAAAATTAAGCATATGCTTAAGTGTTTTGCTTAATGGGGGAAGACTGATGAATCAGGGCCTTAGTGTTCTAAGTGAAGGTAGGCAAACTATAAATGGAGAACCATTCATCTAATTAATTTTTATTTGTCTGTTCATGAATTATTTGCAAACAGACTTTAATATTAAATAATTTGTTTGCTACTTAAAATTGTGTAAGAAACACTTTATGCTGCCATAATTCAGCCTATAGGTTGCTTGTGAACTGTCTTTGCTGTGTGTATTTGTTATCCACCGTTACCAAATGTGATTGGCGTGTGTAGTTACAAAGAATTGTTTCAGTTCCCCAACTGGATAAATATACTGGGATAAAGAGTGGGAACAAGTCACTGGACCTTTGAATCTCTCAGGACCAGGGAGGGATCCGTTTAAGAGATAAGAAGGAGCCACACCAGCAAAATTAGGAGTGTTTAGGACATCTTAGACAACTTGACCTCCTTATGATTCAGTCAAGATGGAGGGAAAACCTGTTGCAAAATAAGACTTGAATCTGGACACAGTCGGGAGAGTGGGGGTTACTGGCCCAATAGTCCCCTCTGGGAGAAAATATGCAAGATAGGGGTGGAGGGAAGTGGGGTAGGTAATAGCCCTGTCTCTGCTTCTGCTAATCACTGGCAGAGCACTGGCTGGATGCACAGAAGAGAATAAGCTATTCCACATAAAAGAGTGAAGTGACTTATATTTCTCTTAAAGAACCTGGTCTGTCTGTCTGTCTGTCTGGTACTAATTGTGGGGTGGTGCAGCTTACCCGTCATGCCATGTTCAGGTATGTGCCTAAAGTAACAATTTTGTTCTAAATTTATTCTGACATAAAGTGTTGGGTTTATTGAATAAAGATATTACAAAACTCTTTCCTTAAAACACAATATCCCCATACTAAAGTCATAGTCATAAAAACTGTTACAGTTTCAGGGAAATTGTGCCTGCATTTCCCCTCCATGGTCCTTCCAGGCCACTCATGTAAAGGTTTACAGCTCCCAGCCATCACGTCACTAAAGTGAAGACTCGCATCTCTCTCCTGTGCTGACCGGGGAATTTCCAGGCTGCACAGTTCCCTACCTACATTGTGATATTCCCAGAAAGCCAGCCTGCACTTTGCTTTCTCTTCAGAGGCACATATATTCCTGAATAAGCACATTTATTCTAAAGGTTAAAGCATTACAGAGAAAATATGAAAACAGTAAGAGAACTTACATGCATCCTAAAAAAGCTTACCAGAGGTCACCTCAACTCCAACCTCAGGTTCTGGTTGGTGTCAGTCCTTCAAAACCCACAAAAGGGTTTTCTCCATGGTTACAAATTCATAATTGCCTCAGATTCAGAACCATAACCCAGGCTGAGCAGTTCAGCTGTTTCTTTATACAGCTTGGATCTTTGTTCTCCAGTCTCCAGGAACAGGTAATCAGCAGACAGAGACCCTCTCCTAAGGGCATAGTTTCAAAAGGCTGGATTTTTGTATAACCAAAGGTAGGGAATTTGTATTAACCTCTCCCTAAGTATTTCTCAGGAATCTACTTCACACTTATTGTCCCAAAAGTTTATTCTTGTCTGGAACATTTTCAATACAGTCCTTTGAACTCCCAGGCCTCACATCTGTTACGTCTCCCTCCTAGAGAGGTTGCATACAATTCCAGGCCATAGTAATATATAAACCATTAATTTAATACAATGTGGACCTCAAAGGTATTTTAAAATAATTTAATAGGGTCTCCCAAAGTGTGGCAGGACATTACCATATCTGTCACAAAAACTATCAATGGAATGTTTTTATGGTTGATTTTAATGAAATTTACCAGTAGTTTTCAGAGATCCTGTAGAAAAGCTGTCTTTCAACAATCTTTCATCTATCTAGGCATTTTTTATTCATAGGATCTACGCCCTATGAACAGTGAAAAGGTATACATTCTTTTAGCATCCCTTTCCTTTATTTCCTCCCTTCTCTTTCTCAGTTTCACTTCAGTCATTTTTTCTTTTATGTCCCTATAAAAAAGAGTATTAATGGAGTTAATATAGGTTTATGGAGTTGTTGGGTAAGCAGCATAGCAAAAAATAAATTATGATAGCCTTATCAACTACTCTGATCTGGGCATCTTGTCAAATCTGTGGTCCCAGCAGACCTTTGGATTGGAGCATCCAAACCCTGAAGAAGCATTCAACCTTTGCATGGATTTTGTTCCAGTTCTAAGCCCAAGATCCATACAACTAGCTATCAATTAATAAATTACATTGTTCAGTGGACACCAATATACAATTTTTAAAATGGACATGTTGCAAAGACTTAACTTAATCCTCTTTTTTTCTCCCTTTATTCTTCAGCTTCTAGTGCTCTGATCTTGCAGATAGAGATAGCTAGCATGGACCTATCTACAAGTCAGTTGGATACTGAAAATCAAATGAAGGGTGCCTGCATTAGCACAAATATCCGGAGAATTGGAGGCTAAAATAGAATCATAGAATCATAGGGTTAGAAGGGACTGCAACGGTCATCTAGTCTAATCCCCTGCAAAGATGCAGGATTTGTCATGTCTAAATCATCCAAGACAGATGTCTATCTAGCCTCCTTTTGAAAACCTCCAGCAAAGGAGCTTCCACAACCTCCCTAGGCAGCCTGTTCCATTGTCCTACTGTTCTTATAGTTAGGAAGTTTTCCTGGAGATTTAATCTAGTTTGAACATATTGCCTCTTGTCCTGTCCTCTGTGGCAAGAGAGAACAACTTGCCTCTATCTTTTTTATGGTAGCCTCTCTAGTATTTGAAGATCACTATCATGTCGCCCCTCAATCTCCTTTTCCAAACTAAACATACCCAGTTCCTTCTGCCTTTAACCATATGACTTGCATTCCATCCCTTTGGTCATCTTTGTTGCTCACCTCTGGATCCTTTCCAGTTTCTCCACATCCTTTCTATACATTGGTACACAAAATTGGACACAGTACTCCAGATGAGGCCTAAACAGCACCAAGTAGTGAGGTAATATCTCCTCCTGTGACTTGCATGCTATGGCTCTATTAATGCAACCTAAAATTGCATTTGCTTTTTTTTGCTACAGCATCGCATTGCTGACTCATGTTGAGGTTGCGATCCACCACAACTCCCAGGTCCTTCTCATCAGTGCTGCTTCCAAGCCAGTTATCCCCTATTCTGTTGTTGCACATTTGGTTTTTCTTCCCTAATGTAGCATCTTACATTTGTTTTTCTTAAATTTAATTTTGTTGTCTATAGCCCAGTTCTGCAATTTATCAAGGTTCCTCTGAATTTTAGCTCTATCCTCCAAAGTGTTGGCAACCACCCCCAGCTTTGTGTCATCTGCAAATTTGATCCATATGCTCTCTATTCCTACATCCAGGTAATCAACAAAGATGTTAAACAACACCAGACCCTGAACAGATCCCTGTGGAATCCCATTTGAGACCTCCCACCAATCTGACATCATTCCATTAATAGTTACTCTTTGTTTGGAGTTGTTTAACCAATTCTGTATCCACGTAATGGTAGTTCTGCCAAGCCCACATTTCTCCAGCTTACTTATCAGAATGTCATGTGGGTCTGTGTCAAAAGCTTTACTAAATCCAAGTATATTATGTCCACCACATTCCCCCTACCCACCAGACTAGTTACTGGACAAATACTTGACAATTTGGCCACTTTAAGCTCCCTTCACAGTTGCACTCAGGAGACTGGCACCATTAAAATCAATTTCTTACAAAAAGGATGAAGCATTGTTAGCATTTTTGTTCAGATTTTTTTGCATTCTATATTACTGAGATATTACATATAATTAAGATACATTAGACCTCAACATGTTTTAAATCCATGGGAGTCTGGTGCATTACAGTCTCAGAGAAAGCACATTTTAAAATATTTTATTGAAATGTAGAGCTGGTTGAAGTTTTTACCCGGAAAATGTTGATTATATTTAGTTCATAGAAAATATGAGCCTGGTCCTGCATCCTATCATCACCTGAATATGCCCAGTGGAGTTATTGGACTATTCACATGAGCTAGGCGTAGGTGGGGGAATAAGGGTTGCAGGACTGACCCCAATGTTTTAATGAAGAACCTAACGTAAATGCTTAGTACAGGAAAACCTCTAAATTTAGGAACACCCATATTTATTAAATGGAGTAATTATCTCCACTACTCCTTTTGGGCAGATCTAGTGGCCTGAACACTCCAAACAACTAGCACAGAAGATATATAGGTCTTTATCTGGAATAGTAATCATGGCAAGATGGGACACAATAGAGTTGAAACAGGGTTGCCCAGCTGCCTCATTAATTGACCTTGGACCGAGAGAATAGGTTTCTTTAGCCCTTCCACATTTCACACACTTTGGACCAAATCCCTACCTGATGCATACTGGTATGGATTCAATGACCAGTGCAAGCTTGATACTGCCACAGCACAATTCTCAGGGCACTGCTGAATGCATGGAGCCCTTCAGCGTATGCCAAGCACCCTCCAGATCAGATTGCAATCCAAAGCCTGCTCATATGGCAGGGGACAGGCTGTCATGGAGAGATGATACATGCACTTCAAAGGAGCACATGGCTCTACCATAGAGCAGGGAAAGGAATTCTGTCTGAAGTCAGCCCTTTGGCTTTCTGAAATAGGGACACCATGACCTTGCCAATTTTCAGATGTGCCCCTTCTGTAGCAGGGTTGCCTGAGTTCAAGTGCATGGTCCTTGTGATACAGCTTCTGGGTTTCTGCAGATCCCTGTATGTGCAGATGGCCCTTACACTTGTAGCTAGTAGGCATAGGGGAATTTGGTGATGGGAGTAGGTCCATCTTCCTGGATTGTACATCTTCAGTGGGTGTAGCACCATGTCCCAACTCTGTCCATCATCACATCCCTTCTGCCCTCTGCCCACCACGCTGAGTGCAAGTAAGCCACCTCCACTATGTGGGGGCCATATGTGTGTAACTCCCTGCACCAGGTGCAACTGGGGATTTTCACTGGCAGGGTCACTGAGCTGTCCTTAGCACTGTTGTAGATCCAATCAGTGTGGTAACACTACCGTATGTGCCACAAGCAGGATCAAGCCCCAGATGAAGACTTAGATTTCTTTTTACATGTGGGGTGCACACTCAGATTTTTTTTTTTAATACATGAACTGATTGCCTGTGTCTGTCTGTCTCTATCCAGTTTGTGTTTCTCTTTGTTCAGTAACTTGTAAATTAAAGCATGCTATGTTGAGACACAGAATCAGTATCTCATGCAAATATTTTGTTCTGTGAACTGAATCAGCTTCTATCCACCCCTTCAGGTGTCTGAAGTTTCTTTCTTGCTCCTTTGAGCTTTAATTATTCAGAAGAGAAGTGCAGCAATGGAAACAGGAAACAGAGAAAAATAATGATGGAAAAATGAGTTGCCCAAATAATTTTAAAATTTGAAAAAGGTTTGCTTCTGGACCATTTCAGTTTTTACTGATGGTTTTAAATATCCCCTCCAGCCCCACCAAAAAATTAGTTGAATATACAAAAATTAATATGGTTGGGGACTAAGAACTAGGGTTGAGAAATTCAGAGCACTATGTGGGATTTAGCCACACATCTTAACTGTAATGGAAGATGTATAGCCAAATCTTATGTCAATGCTTTGAAAATCTCAAGCTATATTCTTGGATGTACAATAATGCAACAGGGAAATTACTAAAGCCTCACTGTATCCCTATGACATGACATTAGAGATGTGGACAATGACATTATATTTCAGTTGTGGAAATTGCAGTAGAGAAAGGCTAAATGACTTGTCAGAGTTCACAGAACAAGTCAGTAAGAACCAGAATAGAACTCAAGTCTCCTAAGGCTCAGACTTCTCCTTTAACCACTATACATCCTATTGCAATGAAAGGACTTTTCTTTTGCCATCCTTTCCTAGCACAGTAATATATTCCTTATTAATTTTAAATGAAAGGAAAACGCCTGGTGTTCCTTCACTCAGTAGTACAAAAATGCATTAATAAAATACACTCTAAAAAGAGAAAATAAGATTATAGGTAATGCCTCAGCCACAGGGCCTTCCTTGGGCTGTAGCAAAATATTGAACAACATTAGATTAATGTTCCTTCTAATCTTTCAATTTCCTTTTTTCTTTTTTTGTTTTGTTCTTTTTTCTTTCCCTCTTAAAAATTCCAAATTCAAATATTTTAGGGACTTGGTCTCTTGGGCCCAGTGAAAAGTTAGAATTCCTCTAATAACATTATGCCTCTAGCCTTTCATTCAAAAACAATTTTAGTTTATAGTGAAGTGTTCCTACCAATAAATCACATCTATCTGAATTTCGTACAGCCTTTACTTATTAGACCCCCATCCAACAAAGAATTTAAGCACATGCTTAACTTTAAACACATGAATAGATTCATAGATTTATAGGTTATAAAGCCAGAAGAAACTATTGTGATAATTTAGTGTGACCTAATCTAATCCCATTGATTTAAAGTTAAGCACCTGCCTAGATACTTTGCTGGACTGGGAACTTGGAATACATGTTACAAGTGATACTAGCAACTCTTGTAAAGTTTATTTTAAAGTTTCTATTATTACTACAGCTGGTTAGAAAAAATGTCAATGAAAATGAAATTTCATCCGAAACAGAAACAATACTTTATGAAAATGTTTGTGATTTGTCCTGCAGCTTTCTAACCAGCTGTAATAATTCTCCCCCCAAGTTTTCATTCTCCCATAAATATCTGAAACCTTCATCTTTACAGCTCAAATTTTCTAGGTCTCTGTCTGTCCAAAGTTGAATCTTTTTTGAAAACTGGATTAAGAAACAATGTTTAGCTATTTTGGAGTTGGACAAGCCTTGCGAGATTGAGGCCTTTGTCACCATGAGCCAGGTGCCTTAACTAGCATAAATCAAACTGTTCAGGGCTCAAAGGGAGGAAAATTGCAGTTATTATCATTACAACACATGGAAAATGACCTAGAGTTTCTGTACATAAAGGGCCAGATTTTCAGGTGGTGTAAATTAGAGTAGATCATTAATATTAATGAATGTTACTAATTTACACCAGTTGAGGATCTGCCCCAAACTGTCACAGTTTAAAGTGCAATATTTCAGTGTCTTTTGAATCAAGAAGGAAATGCTATTTATCCTGTCCTAAATTAGGAATCTTCTCTTTCCAAGGGTATAAAGATCAGGTTTCTAATCTTGAAGGGTTTAGCATATTTTAATACCTGTCACTTGTTCAGAACGGTGCATCTCAAAGCAGTGCAATGTGGGAAGAGACAGGAGATTTCACATTAGAAGGATAGAAGGTAACAGTTATCTGGCAGGTTATTTTACTTTAAGAAATAATTTCAAACACCTGGTATTTAAAAAAAAAAAAAAAAAAAAAAAAAGAACCTGACTCCAAATATGGAATTCCCCCCCCCCATCACACTCATCTCAATTTAACTAATTACTATTATTTCTTTTAAGATGATCTGACTCATGCTTTTGACTCTCCTGAGTACTGTGGTTGTCCCAAATTCATATCGGAAAAACCTTGATATTGCTGTCATATCATATGTGCATCCCTTTATTCCCTCTGATTACTTCATTAATATTGTTTCTAGTTATCTGAGCACTGAAAAAATATATGCAAAAGACACTCTTGCCTAAAAACACGCAAGCTATGTTGTTCACTAATTGGATCCATTTTCATTTGGTTGTATTCGTTAATACAATTCAGCATGCAAAGCAAGCACAACAGCTTCAGAATGCTTCCTTTCTTCTTCCCTTGGTTTTAACACACCCAGAGCACTTTGTGTATGTAGCATAAAGTATTCTGAGGTGTTTTTTTAAAAGATGCTATATCAAAGTCATTTTATTTATGTTACATCCCACAAATTATACAAATAACATAGATGAGGGGTCTGTTAAAAAGGGGAGAAAGATATGTTACGAATGAATATTTTGTCTTTGAAAGATATATATTTGAGATAGAAAATATTTATTGTGACAAATTTTCAAAAGCTAAAGTATTCATAGATTCCAAGACCAGATGGGACCATTGTGATAATCTAGTCTGAGCTCAGGTACAACATGGGACAGAGAACTTTCCTAAAATAGTTTGTAGAGCATATATTTTAGAAAAAATAATCCACTCTGTATTTAAAAATTGCTAATGATGAAGAATCCACCACAGTGCTTGGTAAATTGTTCCACCGGTTAATTATTCACACTGATAAACATTTCCAGTGTGAATTTGTCTAACTTCACCTTCCACCCATTGGATTATGTTATACCTTTCTTTGCTAGATTGAAGAGCACATTGGCAAGTATTTGTTCCCCATATAGGTACTTATAGACTGTAATCGAATCATTCCTTAACTTTTTCTTTGTTAAACTAAATTGATTGAGCTTTTTGAGTATATTGCTATTTTCTAATACCTTAATCATTTCCATGGCTCTTCGCTGTACCCTTTCCTATTTATCAATATTCTTCTTGAAGTGGACGCAACAGAACTGGACACAGTATTCCAGCAGCAGTAACATCAGTGCCAAATAGAATCATAGAATATCAGGGTTGGAAGGGACCTCAGGAGGTCATCTAGTCCAACCCCCTGCTCAAAGCAGGACCAACCCCCAACTAAATCATACCAGCCAGAGCTTTGTCAAGCCTGACCTTAAAAATCTCAAAGGAAGAAGATTCCACCACCTCCCTAGGTAACCTATTCCAGTGCCTCGCCACCCTCTTAGAGAAAAAGTTTTTCCTAAAATCCAACCTAAACCTCCCCCACTGCAACTTGAGAACATTACTCCTTGTTCTGTCATCAGGTACCACTGAGAACAGTCTAGATCCATCCTCTTTGGAACCCCCTTTCAGGTAGTTGAAAGCAGCTATCAAAACCCGCCTATTCTTCTCTTCTGCAGACTAAACAATCCCAGTTCCTTCAGCCTCTCCTCATAAGTCATGTGCTCCAGCCCCCTAATCATTTTTGTTGCCCTCCGCTGGACTCTTTCCAATTTTTCCACATCCTTCTTGTAGTGTGGGGCCCAAAACGGGACACAGTACTCCAGATGAGGCCTCACCAATGTCGAATAGAGGTGAATGATCACGTCCCTCAATCTGCTGGCAATGCCCCTACTTATACAGCCCAAAATGCCATTAGCCTTCTTGGCAACAAGGGCACACTGTCGACTCATATCCAGCTTCTCGTCCACTGTAACCCCTAGGTCCTTTTCTGCAGCACTGCTGCCTAGCCATTCGGTCTCTAGTCTGTAGCAGTGCATGGGATTCTTCCGTCCTAAGTGCAGGATTCTGCACTTGTCCTTGTTAAACCTCATCAGGTTTCTTTTGGCCCAATCCTCTAATTTGTCCAGGTCCTTCTGTATCTTCTCCCTACTGCCAGTGTATCTACCACTCCTCCCAGTTTAGTGTCATCTGCAAATCCACCCCCATGTGAGTGGCAGGTGGGGACTTGGGGGTAAGTGGCTGGGATGATTTAGTTGGGAATTGGTCCTGCTTTGAGCAGGGGGTTGGACTAGATGACCTCCTGAGGTCCCTTTCAACCCTGATATTCTATGATTCAAGGATCAAGTCCTGGATGTGCAAGTGTGCAAACAAAAATGCGTGCAGAAGTTTCTCTATGATTGCACCCATGTTTACCACAATTTGTATTCATATTATATAATTGCACACTTTTTGTGTAATACTTCTATGGATTGTACTTGCAGCCATATTCTTGAAAATGTGGCTCAGCCAGAACAATTTTATTCACGCAATTTTAGCTTCAGTATTCCCTTTGATACCTGGTGAGATGTTGCTTTCTGTGTGTGAAAACAGAGATTAGTGGGCCTGTATATTTGTCGACTATGAAAGTGCCCTTTAACTAGTCACTTTTACATTAAAAATAAAATTTGCCTTTTAACATATTTCTAAAAATGGTGTTTTCTTTTGTAGAAATGATAGCACATAAATGCTTCAGATTAATACTAAATTTAGGGAGGAAACAGTTTTGCAAGTACAGTTGAGTTCTTTTTTTCAATAAGTAAAAAGCAAAATTGCTTTGCGATTATCAGAAATTAAGCTTCTACATTACAGTGTGGGAGGGAACCAACTGGCTGACTCTAAATAGCAGAAGATTAAAAAATAGTAAAAGAACAAAGAAATTAAAAATAAATACAAATCAGATTTTTTTCAGACAGCACATAGCACAATGGGGCCCATAGGTGCTGGAACTAGGGATGCGGGGCGGTTTGAAGTGGTTTCCATCATATACAGGGTTTATGGTTTGGTTCAATGGCTCTCAGCTCCCTCACTATACAAATTGTTCCAGCACCCCTGGGGGCCCCAATTTTCTTGGAGGTTCTGAGCACAACTATAATGAATACAGTTTATAAATAAATACATAATAATGATAATTCTCGGGGGGGGGGGAGTTGGAGAACAGAAAGTAAAAAATGAGAATGAGTATTTGTATTTGTTCTTTGTGTAAAATTTCTAAATGGAGTATTAAGAAATTGTGGGCCTGAGTAATTTTATTTGGTGGGACAGTCTCTAGTTCTCACAGTGGGAATGTACGTGCAACTGCACACACACACACACACACACACACACAGCATAAAGTACCCCCAAAAAGAGAGAGAAGTAGGATTTGTTATATTACATGGACGTGTCTTAGCTTGCTGGAAAGAAAGTTAAATAGAGAACAAAGCTAAGATTATCCGCTTTAGTGGCCTCAGGCTTTCCAAGGACTTCATTGCTTGCGAAATAAACCTCTCTGCCTTCATGGTAGATTGCCTTGCTGACAGAAACGCTAGGCTTGATGATTGATCTATAGAAAATAATGTAGTGCTCAAAATGTGTTAAATTGTTAGCAAGGAAGGACACTACTTTTATACTAAACAAAGTTTAACCAGGTGAGCTTTACCTGTACCAGCCATGCATCAAGCAACAGTTCTATGTATTTCTAAGTACCTATATATGAGAAGGTTTTGTTGTTGTTTTTCCCCACAAAATTACACACATAGAGCCTAATACTCTATCATGGTCTGGTTCCTTTCTACTGGTCCACAAAGGTGCCCTAAAACTGGTAGATCTTGCCCGCTGGGATTACTAACTCTATGCTCCTTAGCTTGTGACAGGATTTACTATACCTGGCATCAGATTCCATGGCATCTGGTCATTCAGCTTCACAAATGGCTCCTCTGTTTAACCAGACTTTTTTATTTGGAGGAGGAAGAGGGTTCTTCTTACAAGTTTATGAGGTGAGAAGATTTATTGTAATTATTAGGGCTGTCAATTGCAGTTAATGCATGCAATCATTGCAAAACAAATTAACTAGATTTAAAAAATAGTTGTGAATAATCACAGTTTTAATCACACTGTTAAACAATAATAAAATGCTAATTTAAATTTATTATAAATATTTTGTGTTTTTTTCTATATTTTCAAATATATTGATTTCAATTACAGTACAGAATACACAGCATACAGTGCTCACTTTATATTATAATTTTGATCACAGATGTTTGCACTGTAGAAAAGAGAAAAGAAATATTATTTTTCAATTCACCTCATACAAGTCCACTCAGTCCTACTTCTTGTTCAGCCCATCACTAAGACAAACAAGTTTGTTTACATTTACAAGAGATAATGCTGCCTGCTTCTTACTTACAATGTCACCTGAAAGTGGGAACAGGCATTCATATGGCACTGATGCAGCTGGCATTACAAGGTATTTATGTGCCAGACATGCTAAACATTCATATGCCCCTTCATGCTTTGACTTGTAGGCTCTAAAATTTTACATTATTTTGGTTTTGAGTGCAATTACGTAAAAATATAATAATTCTATAGTTATAAGTTTCACTTTCACAATAAAGGGATTGCACTACAGTACTTGTATTATATTTGTTTTATTACTATTTTTTGTAAAATTGTCTTAATTATGACCCATCCACTGCTGCAGAGCTTGTCAGATCTGATGGGATCACAACATAGGGCTGTATAGGTGCAAACTATTTAGTTCTTGGTTAGAAGTACCTAGAGTGATATATTTATTTCTTTTTCAATCATTCAAAGTAGTCAGACACTGAGCTCAATAATATAATATTAACGTCCCCGTATTTTCATCCTTCATACCATTTTTGTTAGTATTTCCTTTCAGGGCCATTAATGCATTCCTCTCTGCTGACTAAAAGAGCATATGTGTATATAGAACTGGTTAGAAAATGTAAATATTTTTCATAGACATTTTTGAAGGAGATGATTTTTTTTCCAAAATGTTTTTAGATCCATTCTGGTTTCTTTCACTTTTCAAAAATCAAAAAGTTTTTGGATTTCAGGTTTTAACTGAAAAAAAAGGAACATTTCAAAAGAAATAAAAATTCTCTGTGAAAATTTTAGTTTAAGGAGAAAAAAGCCATTTTGAATCCAAATGTAATATGTAAACTTTGCACGTTCTGATGCTATTTATTCAGTACTCTGCCCTCTACTTTTGGTTGGTTTTTGATTCAGCAGCAGCTTGTTTGACTTTGCAATAACTTTAGTTTGCAGCATATCACTCTACATTTCATCCATAATTTTTCCCACTGCTACTATTTCTTGCAATGAATATAGTCAGTAGAGTGATTACCATATACAGCACTTCTTAGAAGACTCATATCTTAGTCAGGTAGTGGCCACTAGCCAGTGCAATCGTTTCCTGAAAACAAAACAAAAACAAAACAAAGCAAACAAAGATCTCTAAGCAAAAGAATAAATGGACACAAATCTGACATCAGGAATCATAACATTCAAAAACCAGTAGGAGAACACTTCAACCTTTCTGGTCACTCAGTAACAGACTTCAAGGTGGCAATTTTGCAATAAAAAAGCTCCAAAAAAACTCCAACGAGAAACGGCTGAGCTTGAATTAATATGCAAACTAGATACCATTAACTTGGATTTGAATAGAGACTGGGAGTGGCTGGGTCATTACACATATTGAATCTATTTCCCCATGTTAAGTATCCTCAGACCTTCTTGTCAACTGTCGAAAATGGGCCATCTTGATTATCACTACAAAAGTTTTTTTTCCCCTCCTGCTGATAATAGCTCATCTTAATTAATTAGCCTCTTACAGTTGGTATGGCTACTTCCACTTTTTCATGTACTCTGTACATATATCTTCTTACTATATGTTCCATTCTATGCATCTGATGAAGTGGACTGTAGCCCACAAAAGCTTATGCTCAAATAAATGTGTTAGTCTCTAAGGTGCCACAAGTACTCCTGTTCTTTTTACGGATACAGACTAACACGGCTGCTACTCTGAAATGGATCTTTTTGTTCCTCTTCTCTTTTATTAAATAATTTAATAATATGCCGAAAGATATTCACACTCATTTTGTAAAACACAGATATTTGAAGATGATCACCACATATAGCCATTTTAGATTTTAAAGACTTTATTTTTCACACAAACTAGTGTATCTGAATTAGACCCAAATACTACAATTGAACTCATGCAGGCAGACCCCAGTGTCTATGTAGATCCCCACTGACTTTCATAGAGCACTTCGTGGGAGCAGGGAGTCCACCATTTCAGAGACAGTTGTGGGATCCAGATATTCATGAGATAGGCATGGCCTAGGCAGTGACTATGGGCCAAGGGGATCATCCGAGGTGATCATAATAGTCTCTCTAGCCCTCCAAATCTATGAATCTAAAAATCAATATGCCTGCAACAATCTGTACCCTAAGTGTGACTATTCCAAAACTAATTATACAGAAAGGCTCTATATCTCCCTGTCTGAAATATTCTTCCAAAATAATATTTATCTCTTTGACTGTTTCATCTCCTTCATTTACTCTTAATAAGGAATCTCATTTAGAGTTGGAGCATAGCCCTCAAGGATTGTGTAAATGTAGAAACTGCTATTGCAAGCACTCCATTAATGACACAGAGTTTATTGGAACTGATTCTCTTCTCACATATACAGCTTTTACAAGCATTTAACTCCAATGACCTAAGAGGGAGTTACTCCTGATTTTCACTATTGTAAGTGAGAGGAGAATCAGGCCTTAGAGCTTAAGGTGGAAGGGCGTTGAAACTAAACCTGTTGCTTTCATTTTCTCTTGGGCATTTCCAGTGCCTTCATGTTGAACCCCTAATACCTTTTATAATACACTTGTCAAGCAAAAGTATGACTGTATTATTATTTCAGAGCTTAGATGGTAGTTGTTTCTTAGCCTCTTACAGTTGGTATGGCTACTTCCACTTTTTCATGTACTCTGTATATATATCTTCTTACTATATGTTCCATTCTATGCATCTGATGAAGTGGACTGTAGCCCACAAAAGCTTATGCTCAAATAAATGTGTTCGTCTCTAAGGTGCCACAAGTACTCCTAATTCTCTAATTCCATCTTATATGGAACATCACAAAATGATTCTCTGGTTGTTCACCTTTACCCTATTCCACATTTTTTTGTAGGAGCACATGACAGAGAGTGAAATATCTCCAAAATATATAAGGAAATAACTTAAGCATGTTCTTTGTTTTGATTCTCCTTATCAAGATGCTCACGGCTAGATTCACAAAAGAACTTAGGTGCTTAACTACCACAGGCACCTAAATCCCAGAATCAGGTCCACCTGGGATTCACAATCCCTCCACTCAGCATCTCTCGAATCTGAGGTGCTGAATGAGTTGAGGCACCGATAAACTCTGGACCCATGTTTGTTTTCAGGCTCTGGACACATGCACAGCAGCCTTACCCTAGGTGTCCAGATGCCTAACCCAACGGTGGTTAGCACGTTCATCTAGGATGTCAGAGATCCAGTTTCCTGCTCCAATAAATTATTTATACACAGTGAAACAGCTTCAATAAGAGAAATGGAGGGAATCTGACCTCAAACTATCCCATAGCCTAGTAATTAGAGCAGTCACCTGAGAGGTGGCAATTCCAAATCAAAGCCTTCCCCCCGCCTCAGTTTAGGGAGCTTTTCCCCATCTCAGATGAATAGGCTAACCACTGGGCTAAGAGTTATGAGGGAGCTTCTCCTCTTTCTCACAAAAATACCTCAGATGCCCTAAATCCACTGAGAATCCCAAGGAGAGGGAGGCACTGAACTCTGCGAGAGGGATGGGGCTTAAGACACACCCATCTCTTCTGCATTTCCCATTGGCCAGTTTAGTCAGAGAGACACTTATCATGGTGGTGTTTGTGAATCCAGTTCTTAGGTGCCTGTCTCCCTTTATTCATTGTATAGGGATCCTGAGCCCTAACTCAGGCTTGGGGAATCCCAGTGATTTTCTAGGCACGTAGAAGTTAGGTGCTGTGATTCTCATGAGTTAGGGAATGAGGCTTTTCTACTATTGCACAATTTCCCCTTAATTAATTATGCAAACTGCACCCTTGTCATAATCAACCTGGTATCAAGTAACTCTCTTACTCCCCTTAGTGCATCATTAAAGTGTGTCTGTTTCCACAGGCGTTGACTTTTGTTTTCGCCGGTGGGTTCTTCTCTCTCTCCCTCCACCCCCGTGTGAGCGGCAGGTGGGGACTTGGGGGTAAGTGGCTGAGTGGGGGCGGGGCCTCAGGGTGGAGCACAGGTGGAGTAGGGGGTGGGGCCATGGGAGCCAGGGCCCACAAAAGATTAATCTGGCCCGATGGGTGCTGAGTATACCCTATTTTTTTTGCTGGGTGCTTGAGCCCTGGAACACCCACAGAGTCAGCGCCTAAGTCTGTTTCTAAGCTTCCAGGTGAAATTGTTGCTCAATAAAGGGAATGGCTGATAGCACTGATGAGGGCAAGAAAGTGTGGGTAAGTTCTGACTGTATGCAAAATGCAAGATATGGGGAGGGAGGGATGCGAAAGGCACTCATAACTGTTTCATTCACAAAGAGTGAAGATGAATACAGCTTAAGCTGAATAAGTGAATAAAGCAGAGTTGCTTCCAGCCTAACTTCCCACACTCCCTGTTCCACTGGTGTCCCATTGAGAACAGTCCCTCTAGGAAACATGGGCCCTCTGACTGCAGTTCCACTGATCATGATACAGTAACCACCCTCCAAGATCCATCACCGATGTGGGTGAACTGGTTCACAGTTCTCTCACAGTGCCCTGGGCTCCAGAATACCAGTAGCTCCTATGTGGGAGGAAGAGAGACTGGAAAAAAGAAGACCAAGTCCGTGATCCGTCCTCCCTTTCCCTGTATTTCCCTTTGCATGATTTCTCAAGGCATGCAGTAAGTATTACTATGCATTTACTGCAATAATATTTTCCACTGGGTCAGAACTCCTTATGCATCATTCTTTTTATTTATTTTATTCTAAGAATGATTTGAAAAAAATACTAGTATTATTCATTATTAATTATTATTATTATAATTAATAACAACAATAATAATAACACACACTCAAGCCCACCAGATCTACTGTAGTAAACAGAGCAATTTCCCAAAGGGACAAACAATAGAATTTTATGGCCCAAACATTCTAAAAGCATTTAGAGAACATTACAGATTACAAAAGTGGATCTTCCATTGTAAATCACTTGCTGTCACATACAGTGCTCTGTTTTATACTTAAATCAGTCATATAAAGGTTATTGCAATGTGGAAGATTAACTCATGAAATGTTATGGGAGCATAGCTATCCATTCCAAACTAGCTGTAAATTCACCATATGCTGTGATACAATAAAGGTTAAATTCTTCCCTTGAATAGCATTCACAGTGGACATCCTATGGCCCTAAGTGTTACTTCATGAAATACATTTCATTCATTTTTATACTACACATAATCTCATAGAAATCAAGATATTTCACTTTATCCTCTAAATGATTTCATGAAATGCTGCACAGTTAAACCTTGGAGCAAATTTGATCACAATATTATTAAGCCAAATATCTGAGGCTTCCTGCTCTGTACGTCCAGTCAAAGCCATAAGATTTGATAATTCATGGATTTCCTATCTCAAAATCCCAATTGAATTTAAATTTAATCTACCTTTTAATAAACATTTTGAAATTATGGGTTAGATCTGCAGCTAGTGTAAATTGGCATGGCTCCATTGACTTGACCTTCTGACAGTTGCATGAATTTACTCCAGCTAATGAGCTGGTGCTTCACATTTACATATAGTTATGATCTTATACATAGAACATGCATTCCATGTGGCAATTTGCCAATAGTTCTCTAATATTCTTCATTCTGCAATTTGCTAGATTCATTCATGAAACCTAAACTCAGTTGCTGGATTCTCAGAATATTTCATTTTGCATCCCATCAGGAAGAGCTCTGAGAACTATAGCCCAAGAATTTTTGTGACACAGCATGGCACATCAAAGAGGACTGGGCCAGCAGATCCAAAGTCCACATCATTGGCTGATATAAGACATAAGACTTTTTCAGCCATAAATTCCAAAGCACTTTGAAAAGGTAGAAAAACCTCATTGTTACCACTTTAAAGATGGGAAAACGGAGACACAGAGAGATAAAGCTAATATTTTCACATTTGGATGCCTAAAATCAGGCCTCTTTCTATATATATTTTAATACCTAAATTTGTAGTCCGATTTTCAAAGATGCTGATCAACTTCACCTTTCACTGAAGAAAATGGGCTTACTCACGAGGGTAAACAGCACTCATGATAGTGAGTGTTTGCATGACCTAAATAGGATTAAACATGTAGATAGATAAGGAGAACTTTAGTTTCATTAGATAGGATTATAAAAATGAAATTGTAGATGCGTCCAACCTCCAAATGAACTGGGCTTCAAGAAATCTTTCCTCTGTGTTGAGTGTGTCACTCCATAATAGGTGAGTGCCAGGTTTCTTAGAGCTTCCGGTGAGCCATCTATGTCTAGCCACCATCAGAGGAAGGCACTGGTTTAAAAGGACCACTGGATTAATCTAGAATGGTATTATTGATATTCCTGAGCAAATTTCTAGCATTTGCACCCTAGGCTCTCTGAGAGAGGTGTTGATGGTCTCCACTGATCCTGGACTCTATCAGATTGAATTGCCCATTATACCAGTGAATATTGAGAGTAACTCCATGAAAGCTTATTGTAAAACCAATATAAGTGAGAGGAAATTCTGGCCGCTAGATTTTATTAAGCAAGAGAGAGAATTGTCTACTTTGTGAGTGATGAAGTGAAGTTTCTCAAATCCCACATCTGGAACAGAAGTCAAGACTAACACACAGAAGATCTCATGTTTGTGCTTCTGCCCCAGAAATGATTCTGCTGCCAAGGGGGGGGGGGGGAATCATAGTTGAATAACAAAAGTTTAAATTAGAGGGAAGAAAATGTTGCAAACTTTTACTAGCTTTGAAACCATAAAAATCTATTTGAAGATACTCATGAAATCTCCAAGTTTGCAAGCTTTGCCTATGTCTATTTTGCAAGTCAATGTTTAAGAATTATTTGCAGAAATGTGTAGTAGGAAACCAAAAGAAAAGAAAAGAAAGAATAAAGAAGAGAATACAGACTAAAGAGATGGTTTATGTTAAAGGAGTATATTGCCAACTGAAGTGTTCTGCTGATAACAGACATAAACTTATTAAGCCCCGGAATTAAGTATCCCATCTAGCTGCAACTGAAAAGTTAATCACAATGTGAAGCTAATCCTGGATATCAGGATTTTCCCACCAATAAGCTCTATGCTATAAAATATAGACCCTACTGTAGCACATCTATGCTTTACGTGCTCAGACTTGAACCCATATAAATCACCTTAAGTTAAAAAAAAAGCAAGAAAGAAAGAAAAGAAAAGAAACACAATAATCAGCATTTAACCTAACACAGGAGCATGAAAGGATCTATATAATCACCTACTTAGTGGAAGCTGCTTGTAAAGTAATTCTCAGTAAGCACTGGCTCTAGAGTTCTCTCATAAAGCCATGAACATTCACTACTTAAATAGATGACAAAACTATTTTCCATTGTCAGCAAATAAAAAGTTGCAAACATAGCCAGAATTATTAATGTTCATAATTTTGCAAAAAAACCCTGCAGATAAAAAAATCTATGCTTTTCATAGGCACATTATAATGATGCAGATTCTTTCTGAACGCTTGTTCTACTATAGAGATTCCACTCCCTTATCTCCCTTATAAACATACTGCATTAAAATTCAAAAACTCTATGGCCCATCTTCTCTCCACTCCAGGGCGATCCTGGGATGCTCTCACCATGCAAAGAAGCCCCAGCAGAACACAGGAGCGGGACCAATATTTTCAGTAGTCTTTCTGTGGCATATTGGGGGGAGGGATAGCTCAGTGGTTTGAGCATTGGCCTGCTAAACCCGGGATTATGAGTTTGATTCTTGAGGGGGTCATTTAGGGTTCTGGGGCAAAAATCTGTCTGCAGATTGGTCCTGCTTTGAGCAGGGGGTTGGACTACATGACCTCCTGAGGACCCTTCCCACCCTGGAATTTTATGATAACTTCAGAATAATATACCCATATAAATGCAGAAGGTGAACAAATTAAAATCAATTTAATGGGCCTATTTGCTGGTCAAGGAACTCATAGTCTTCTATGCTGCAGTTATGTTATTGCTTTGTGTTTCTTTCTTGGTCAATATTAGGCTTAGCAAGCCTGCACTAGCAATAAGTAACCTCATGGCCAAAGCAACCACTTTAAAATATCCCAGAATTTTAAAATATCTCCAATATGACTTTATTTGATTTTTAACACCACTTCTAATATATATGTTTTATTTTTTCCTGATCTTTTGTGTTGTTATTCAGTATTGGTCATTGAGGTTTCACTGCAATGATTTTCTAGGAATACTTTTTTTTTTCTCTTGAGCTTTGCTGGGCACTTGTCTGCTCACAAGCTCTAGAAACTACAGCAGATTGAAAAATCTCATCTTTCTCTAGTATCAGTTTTGCAGGCTATGTCATGTAGCAATTTAGGGATCTGAAAATAGAGTTTAAAGGATAGGTTTCCCCCCCCCCCCCCCCATTGCTCTTATTTTGTAAATGATGCGGTTAAGTGTGCACTGGGGATTTGGTGTACCAGGTTCAGGTATTAGGGGTTTAGAACATGTGTTGGAAATTGGATAATTAGCTTTTTTGATGAGGAAGCATGGAGGATAAAAAGGAGGCATCTGGGAGCCCAAAGAGGAAGTTTCTGAAAGCTGTAATGTCAATTGGTGCTGGCCTGTTGCCTGGAATGTGTCCCTGCTCAATGATTAGTTTATGAACTAAAAGGGGGGAAGGGGAGATTGCAAAATCGTTTCTAGATAGGGCAACCAAAACCTGGCATTAAAAAATAAATACATTTTTGAGAGTGTAGAAGGTGAGTGAAGGGCACTGGCTACTACTTCAAGGTACTCAGAGAGGAGAGAAATAGGGTATTTGTGCATTGTAGCCACCTCTCAGAAGGGGATGTATGAACATTTTTCTAGTATGCCTACCTTTAAATTATTAGCAGAGCTATGCAAAGGCCAATGGATTTGTTTCTCAGGGGCGTTGCAAAAATATTTTTCCTTTGGTTTTGAACCAGATAGACCCACGCCTTCTGTCTCCTTACTATTTCCATTCCTCCCTTTGAATTTCAACTTGAAATGAACTCAAAACTCAGTCAAACTATGCACTTTCACTAGGCTTTTCAGTGGATTGCAAATGAATGGTTTCACGGTAAAACCATGCAAAATATGCTCAGCTTCACTCTAAAATTTGGCCCTGTTTGTGAACTTTTGATGACCCTGCTCTAAGTGTTAAGTTTCTAATAATTAATGAATTCAGGTAAATTTTGGATGGTTTCAAGTCTTGATCTAACTGTTATCATTTTTGCATAGCAAAGAATTGTTGGATATTATAGAAATAGTAGGCACTTAAGAACTCAGGGTTTATATGCTCTCTCTGTCTGAATATATGAACTACAATGCAAGAAGCAAACTTAATCGCCTGTCCCACAAATCTGTCTAAAAAAATATCCTTTGCCTTGGGCTCAGATTCTACCAGCAGTCTTGAAGGTAGCCAGATGGCTTCTGCTAGTTAATAGCATGAGCATTTATTTCCCCTTAGCTAGAATCATTTTAGATATAATTAATATATAAGATCACTCAGTTCCAGCCCTTAAAAAAATTATTGCCCATTAAGTTACCAAAACAGCTTTCCTGTTTGAGAAGCCTTGACACACAAATACCATACACAATGGGTCAAACTTTACTTTCTGTTGCACTGCTGCAATTCCTTTAACTCAGGTAGTAATATCTGCTCTCTCCTGTTTTTTTCTCCCATATAATTCCTTCCAGTATTCATAGATTTTTACAGCCAGAAGGAACCATTATGATCCTCTTGTCTGATCGCCTGCATGTAATGGAATAATGTTGATCTAGAGGCTCTTTTTCTGGTTCTGTACGGCATTCCTATCTTTGCCTGTAGAGAAGGGCATGGTTAAAGAACAGGCAAGGCTGCTGGGTGCTCTTGAGTTCTAGTCCTGATTAGCTTTGTTGCCAAAGTCAAGTCATTTGATCTCCATCCTTTAATTTCCACCTCTGTAAAATTCTAATACCTACATTTAAGAGTAAGGTGGTAAACACTAATTAATTAAAGTTTACAGAACTTTTAAAATGCTATTTACAGTAAGGGCTAAGCATTATCTCATACAGCTTCTGTATGTTTTAAAGGATGGAGAGTGAGACTTTGAGTTGAGGAATAGGTGAAATTTCATTCATTGGACTAGAGTACCAATTGTCCACATCTCAACTTCAGTAGTAGTCCACACTTACAAATACAAGGCAGTAAATTGCACACAGCTAGAAGTCTGGTGTTGATAACACATTTTCACTCAATGGGTTTGGATTAAGAAAAGAATTCAAAGTGAACTCAGTTATAGCAAAATCTGTGGATACTCAAGTAGAGTGACAGCTCCTAATTCTTTCATTGCATTGCAAAGGTGAAAACTGCAGCTCCAAATAGAATGAACCTGTGTTTTTAGTGAAGTTGCTCTGAGAAAAAATGGGGGTTCAGTGAATGACAAAGGTGTTTACTAAGTGCACCATACTATATGCTCTTCATGTTTTTTGCACCAGGTCAAAGCTTTTCCATGTTGTATCTATGGACTCCGCTATTTGCCCTGTCTAATGTTCTCCCTCCATATATTCTTTAACAGTCTACTGACCTTGTAGGTTTATATGTAACTACTTATATGTCCCTCACCACCACAGTACCTGATCATCTTATAGTCGCAAATAGCCTTCTTTTGATGGGAAATGTAGTTGCACTTTTATTGCATAGGATGGGTAGATGCTTTTTACTTGTTTATTATTTAATGTCAGTAGTTTGTTTGTTTTTTTAACACGGTGAACTCTGTTGTTAGACTTTTGCTTTTCTTCTGACTAGCCTTTCCTAATAGTTTTTCAAGAATCTGATGTTACTGTGTCAGAATTATATTGAGTCCTGCATTTAAAACAATAGCTCTTCTTATATTTGTCAATATAGATATTAATGGCATCTTGTGCTTTGCAAAGGGAAAATGAAGTTCCATGTTATTTATTCATCAGACTTCAAGCAGTTGAGCAGCCAGGCAGATCCAGCTCTGAGTGTGTTTGACAGTGTGTGCTGCAATGGTATATAGACCTAGCCGAAGTCTCACATAGCTTGTTGAGTTTATTTTCTTACTGGTCATGCTACTGATTGAAAAAAATGATTTTCTTCCTGAACAGCATGAGGGGCTCATCAGTGGAAATGCTCTGACCAAAAAGTGGTAAAATTGTTCAGGCCAGTAGATCAATAAGTAGATATAACTTGAAAAGCTGAAACTGTTTGGATAGTCTCTGGAGAGAAAGCCTAAAAATTGTAATATTAATGAGTGAATCTCAGGAGTAGTAGATTCATGTCCTCCGCACTGCAAAAGAAAATCAGAGAGCTGGCATGAGCTGAGTGGGCTAATCAGTATCAAGAAATATTATTCCTTTTTATTTGGATCACTTCTTGTGCCCGACCAAATACATTATTTCAAGAATGTTTGCAAGGACCCATTTAACCTACAAGAGATGGAATATGACACCAGATTGTTCTCATTTTGCATTAGCTGTTACACTGCAGTCTATATACTGTCTCAGTAGTGACTTACATTCTGATGTTCTTTTTATGAATAACAAAAAAACACTACAAAAAAACTCCAAATTCATCTCTATATTTGTGAGTTCGTTGTCTAACTTATTTGTGAATTCTTAGATAGTGACTCGTGTCCCTGAACATATTTGCATACCCTGAAAGTTTTGTCATTCTCCTGATAAAGTTTGTCCTCTGATCGAGGAGCAGCTATTCAAATATTGAAAAACGAACAGTTGAAATCAACAGTTTGTGAAAAATCAGTAGTCGGAAAATTATTCATCTGACATGTGGATACTTACAAATAGCAGATATTTGCAATTGGAGAATATTCAACTCAGGGGTGAGAGGGGTTTCAAACGAAAGTTTTAGTGAGAGCTCAAGCGATTTAACCTTGAAAGCCTGCATGTTGTCTGGCTCCAGGAAGAACTGAGGGCCTAACTCCTTTGGATCCTGGGACATCTGTAGGGAGGGTTAATCTCTCTGTGTTGTTTAGTGGGGCCCCCTTCCCCATGCTGACACAGACCATACAGTAGTCATGCTGCCTCCTACTTCTGCATTTGCAAGTAACCATTCACCAAGGTGTACTGGAAGCTGCAGAAGGGAGTTAAAGTGGAGTGGAACACCATTAATTCCCATCTGAAATGCCTCTTGGAATTTTTCCTAGTCGCTGAGAGAGAATGCCATGAAGGGGGAGAGGGGCTCTCTTCCTCTTATCACATTTCATCACACCTCTCCCCCACAAACTGTTGAACCCCAACCACATGGAGGAGTTTCATGGGTGATTAGAATTTATCACCATACCTACTTTGAGACTTAATCCACATTTGAGTGGACTTTCTGCTTTGATCCCTTCTGCAACAGGGAACCCAAAAAGCTCTAAGAAAAGGTATATACAGTTAATGGAGAATAAAAAGAGCATCCTCTAAAATGTTTGTGGTGCTCTTTTTTTCTAACATACAGCCTTGCTCCTATACTGTGCCCTTAACTTGCACTTGTTTGTATTCCAAAAAGCCATTCATATGCCCTCATGGTCTAGTTCCTGTGGGGAAAAATCATCATAAACAAAAACAAGCAGTTGCATTACTTTGACCTGACTTCACAGTGATCACATGAGAAAAAATGTTCAGTGTGACCTACAGAAATAGAGAGGAGACCCAGTCAGCTCAGATGAACCCAGCATATTTAGTTTAATGGCTGTATTCCCCTGAGGCACTGGGGGAGTTATGCCTAGAGCTACAAAAATTAACTGAAATGTTCCAATAATGCATCAAAACCAAAATATGTATTTTAGTGAGAAAGGCACTGGACTAGTAATCAGGAGACTTGGGTTGTATTTCCAGCTCAGCTGCTGACCTGCTGTGTGACTTTGAGCAAGTCATTTCACCTCTTTGTGAGTGCTTCCCCTCCCATCCTTTGTCTGTCTAGTGTATTTGGATTGTACAGCCTTCAGGACTGGGACTGCCCCCATACGATATGTTTTCACAGTGCATTGCACAATGGACAACTGATGATTAGTGGGGCTTCTAAATGCAACAATACAACAGTAATACAACAAAACAATCATCAGATCAAGATCGTCAGATAAGCACGGTAAAGAGAGATGTTTATGAAATGGATTTTAATTGCTAAAATAAACATAGAATTTGTGTTTGTTGTAATTTTTCTGGTTTTTCTCCAAAAATAATATTTGAAAACTAGGCCTCAAATGTAAAAATAAAAGCATGCTTGGTTTGTTCCTCTCTAATAAGAATTATTAAACCTTGTTAAATGAAGACAAATCCTCCTTTTATGCTCAGAGTTTGAAGATATGGACTCTGCACATGAGTGGTTCTAGGGAAGAAAAAATCTTCCTTTTCAGCCCATGAAATGTCAATGGAACTATACCATAGTCACTTGTCCCCTTCTGAAGAGAGTGGGGAATAGCTGGTGCATTTGTGTAGTTAAATACTATCCAGTTACCTGGAACCTTTGTTTATGAATGCAGAGGGGTTGTAACAGATGTTAGGTTAGAACAACTGTTGCTGAGGGCCAAAATTCCCTTTGTAAAATGTGTCTGTTTGTGCTTTGTGTAGGGATGGGGTGAATTTACTCCTAAAAATCTGTACTATGCGATCAGGCATATCTAAATTATTCCATATTTCTTCACATACCAATTTCATTAGAACTCACATAGGAGTAAACAACATTACTTTATTTATTGGCCTGTATTGACCTGTATATTGACCTCTATATTACTAAAGAAAACAATACAGTTTTGAAACACAATGAAAAAGTTTCAACATTCAGTTAGCACAGATTATTCTATCATGGCCTCTGTTATTGTAGATCGCTGTTGATGGCTGTTAACATTCTCTAAAGTACAATGTCCTCTCACTATTAATACTTCCCCTTTTTTGCAGGTGCTTTTCACTACTGCCAATGCTTGTAGATTTGCGCTTGAACCTCTTACATGGTCTCGATCATTGTTATATTCCCTTACGTCTTTATGGGTAGAATTCACCCCAGTGCCAAGGGCCAGCACACAACCAGTGCACCATTTAATTTCCGCTGCCACCTTGCATCCTATGTGTAGGAAGTGAGAGGAGAATGTAGACCTCTTTGTGACGGATTAATCTTTTTGTGATATGTGACTATAAGATGTAAATTACTGCTGTGAAAAGGAGTCTAACCTTACATAAATAATACCAGATCATATTTTTATGTATACATGCTTTTACTGGCATGTCAAACAATTCTGTGTTCTATTCTCGTAATTTGTGAGCCAAGGGTAAAACACATTCTTTGCCAGTATGTAATATCATATAAACTCTCTTAACTCCCACTTCTAGAGTGGAACTTTCAGAGAAAAAGTGTGCATTAAAACCACTTTAAGGCATAATAATGTATTCTGTCTGTTGAGTCATATCTTCCTCTTATTTGACATGGTTACCCTGTATGATTAAGTATGCATGCTAAAACAACTGTATTTCCAATGCAAATGTAGCAAGCAAAGCTAGTATAAGAATGACAGTGTTTATGACAGGAGATGTGGATACATTATGTGAATTTAAGATTATCTCTAAAATGTTGGAAAATATAATCTCAACTATACACACAAAATGATGGGGGTCTACATTAGCTGTTAGCACTCAAGAATTATATCCTGAAATCATTGTGGATCGTTACCTAAAGTCATCTGCTCAGTGTACAATGGCAGTCAAAAAAGCTAAGAGAATATTAGGAACTATTAAGAAAGAGAGAGATAAAAAGACAGAAAACATCATAATGACAGTATATAAATCCCGAGTATGCCCTCATCTTGAATACTGCATGCAGTTCTGGTTGCCCCATCTCAAAAAAAGATGTATTTGAATTGGAAAAAAATATAGAGAAGGGCAAAAAAAATGATTAGGAGTATGAAACAGCTTCCATATGAGGAGAGATTAAAAAGACTGGGACTGTTCATCTTCAAAAAAGAGACAATTTAGGGGAATATGATAACAGTTTATAAAATCATGAGTGGCATGGAGAAAGTTCATAGGGAAGTATTATTTATCCCTTCATATACACAAGAATTAGGGGTCACCCAATGGAATTAATAGGCAGCAGGCTGAAAACAAATATAAGGAAATTCACACAATGCAGTCAGCCTGTGGAACTCATTGTGAGCGGATGTTGTGAAGGCCAAAAATATAACTTGGTTCAAAAAAGAATTAGAGAAGTTCATGGAGGATAGGTACATCAATAGCTATTAGCCAAGAATGTCAGGGATGCAACCCCATGCTCATGGTGTTCCTAAAACTCTGACTGCCAAAAGCTGGGACTGGACAATAGGGGAGGAATCACTTGATATTTGCCCGGTTCTATACATTGCCTCTGAAGCACATGGCACCAGCTACTGTCAGAAGACAAGATACTGGTCTAGATGGACCATTGGTCTGACCCAGAATAATGTTCTTATGATTATTTTTAGCAGCAACCAAGAGATAGTTTTTCAGTGTTCTGATCATAAAACTACAATTTGAAATGCAAATGAAGGCAAATGAAACATTTTACTGGGAAGTGAGTGAGCAAGACTTCCCCCCCCCTAGAATCATAACAATGACTCATAAGTCACAATATGTAACACACAACTTTTGCTTTGTTATATCAAATTTATAATAAGTTTACAGACAGTCTTTATTTCCTTATATTCCAAATATAAGAGTATTCCTTATACCCCAAAGTGTCAAATCACTAGAATATCAGAAGTTAGAAGTGGAAAAGACCTGTCATTAGAATCATAGAATATCAGGGTTGGAAGGGACCTCAGGAGGTCATCTAGTCCAACCCCCTTCTCAAAGCAGGACCAATCCACAATTAAATCATACCAGTCAGGGCTTTGTCAAGCCTGACAAAGAGATCCTTAAAGATCTCTAAGGAAGGAGATTCCACCACCTGCCTAGGTAACCCATTCCAGTGCTTCACCACCCTTCTAGTGAAAAAGTTTTTCCTAATATCCAACCTAAACCTCCTCCACTGCAACTTGAGACCATTACTCCTTGTTCTGTCATCTGGTACCACTGAGAACAGTCTAGATCCATCCTCTTTGACACCCCCTTTCAGGTAGTTGAAAGCAGCTGTCAAATCCCCCCTCATTCTTCTCTTCTGCAGACTAAACCATCCCAATTCCCCCAGCCTCTCCTCATAAGTCATGTGCTCCAGCCCCCCAATCATCCCCGTTGCCCTCTGCTGGACTCTCTCCAATTTTTCCACATCCCTCCTGCAGTGTGGGGCCCAAAACTGGACACAGTAATCCAGATGAGGCCTCACCAATGCCGAATAGAGGGGAATGATCGCGTCCCTCGATCTGCTGGCAATCCCCCTACTTATACAGCCCAAAATGCTGTTAGCTTTCTTGGCAACAAGGGCACACTGTTTATTCATATCCACCTTCTTGTTCACTGTAACCCCCAGGTCCTTTTCTGCAGAATTGCTGCCTAGCCATTCGGTCCCTAGTCTGTAGCAGTGCATGGGATTCTTCCATCCTCAGTGCAGGATTCTGCACTTGTCTTTGTTGAACCTCATCAGATTTATTTTGGCCCAATCCTCTAATTTGTCTAGGTCCCTCTGTATCCTATCCCTACCCTCCAGCGTATCTACCACTCCTCCCAGTTTAGTGTCATCTGAAAACTTGCTGAGGCTGTAATCCACGCCACCTCCAGATCATTAATGAAGATATTGAACAAAACCGGCCCTAGGACCGACCCTTGGGGCACTCCGCTTGATACCGGCTGCCAACTAGACATGGAGCCATTGATCACTACCCGTTGAGCCCAATGATCTACTCAGCTTTCTATCCACCTTATAGTCCATTCATCCAGCCCATACTTCTTTAACTTGCTGGCAAGAATACTGTGGGAGACCGTATCAAAAGCATTGCTAAGGTCAAGAAATAACACATGCACTGCTTTCCCCTCATCCACAGAGCCAGTTATCTCATCATAGAAGGCAATTAGGTTAGTCAGGCATGACTTGCCCCTGGTGAATCCATGCTGACTGTTCATGATCACTTTCCTCTCCTCTGAGTGCATCAGAATTGATTCCTTGAGGACCTGCTCCATGTTTTTTTCCAGGGACTGAGGTGAGGCTGACTGGCCTATAGTTCCCCGGATCCTCCTTCTTCCCTTTTTTAAAGATGGGCACTTCATTAGCCTTTATCCAGTCATCCGATCGCCATGAGTTTTCAAAGATATTGGCCAATGGCTCTGCAATCACATCCACTAACTCCTTTAGCACCCTCGGATGCAGTGTATCTGGCCTCATGACTTGTGCTCGTCCAGCTTTTCTAAATAGTCCTGAACCACTTCTTTCTCCACAGAGGGCCGGTCACCTCCTCCCCATGCTGTGCTGCCCAGTGCAATAGTCTGGGAGCTGACCTTGTTCATGAAGACAGAGGCAAAAAAAAGCATTGAGTACATTAGCTTTTTCCACATCCTCTGCCACTAGGTTGTCTCCCTCATTCAGTAAGGGGCCCACACTTTCCTTGACCTTCTTCTTGTTGCTAACATACCTGAAGAAACCCTTCTTGTTACTCTTAACATCTCCTGCTAGCTGTGACTCCAAGTGTGATTTGGCCTTCCTGATTTCACTCCTGCATGCCTGAGCAATATTTTTATACTCCTCCCTGGTCATTTGTCCAATCTTCTACGTCTTGTAAGCTTCTTTTTTGTGTTTAAGATCAGCAAGGATTTCACTGTTAAGCCAAGCTGGTCACCTGCCATATTTACTATTCTTTCTACACATCTGGATGGTTTGTTCCTGCAATCTCAATAAGTATTCTTTAAAATACAGCCAGCTCTCCTGGACTCCTTTCCCCCTCATGATATTCTCCCAGGGGATCCTACCCATCAGTTCCCTGAGGGAGTCAAAGTCTGCTTTTCTGAAGTCCAGGGTCCGTATTTTGCTTCTCTCCTTTCTTCCTTGTGTCAGGATCCTGAACTCGACCATCTCATGGTCACTGCCTCCCAGGTTCCCATCCACTTTTGCTTCCCCTACTAATTATTCTCTGTTTGTGAGCAGCAGCTCAAGAATAGCTCTGCCCCTAGTTGGTTCCTCCAGCACTTACACCAGGAAATTGTCCCCTACACTTTCCAAAAACTTCCCGGATTGTCTGTGCACCGCTGTATTGCTCTCTCAGCAGATATCGGGGTGATTGAAGTCCCCTGTGAGAACCAGAGCCTGTGATCTAGTAACTTCTGTTAGTTGCCAGAAGAAAGCCTCGTCCACCTCATCCCCCTGGTCCGGTGGTCTATAGCAGGCTCCGACCACGACATCACCCTTGTTGCTCACACTTCTAAACATAATGCAGAGACTCTCCGGTTTTTCTGCAGTTTCATACTGGAGCTCTGAGCAGTCATACTTCTCTCTTATATACAATGCAACTCCTCCACCTTTTCTGCCCTGCCTGTCCTTCCTGAACAGTTTATATCCATCCATGACAGTACTCCAGTCATGTGATTTATCCGGCCACGTGAATTAGGTCCTCTAGTTCAGCAGTTCTCAACCTTTTCCAAATTGTTACTCTATGTTACAAAAGAAAATATATATATATTTGTCCTTTATAGACATGAAGAAGGGAAGAGTGGTCATGATTCCACTGACACATGTTTATAATTTTCCCATGGGTTTTAATGCACTCTTCTTCTCTGAAAGTTCCACGAACCCCAGACTAGGAACCAACGACCCCCTGCCATTGAAGGATTGTTTGTTATAGCACCTATTCAACTGAATTGTCCAGTCTGAGTTTAGATGGCCTAAGTAATGGAGGTTTTCCTTAGGAGGACTATTCCATGTGGTGTTTTGATGACTAAGTTGGAATTGCAAGGTATCTCTTTAAGAATGGGGGTGATTTCCTGCTCATGCTTGCAGGATAGGGGGCTCTGTAAGAAAGCATGCAATCAGACTCATTATGCAAAGAGACAACCTAGAAAATGGTGGGGTGAGTTGTCCATCTCTGCTGTAGGCGGAAGCCTGATCTGTCTCTGTTTGTGTTTTCATGTGTTATCGTTCTGAATTATATGAAATAGTGTTAAGTTGCAACTTTTCCATCAAGAGTATTTATGTTTTTATCTAACTTCTCTTTGTTTATGCTGTGAATTTAATATTCCACAGAGTACGAGATCTCACACTCAGGAATTATTGCCTGGTATACACTTTCTTTTTATTAGTTTTATACCATTATCCCTTATCATATATCCCTTTCATCTATTTAAGTAATTCCTGTCTCTTCTTGGTGTGTACATTCTTATATTTGTAGACATCTAACAATATCCCTCTTTAGTCATTGCTTGGCCAAATTAAACCTGGTTTGCTCATACACTGTTTGATCATGTCAACATAGGAACACAGGAATTGTTACATTTGATCGGACCAGTGATTTGCTGATTTTTTTTTTTATCATATATAAACATGAGTCCACAAGTTTGACATTGGGCCTGATTATCAGAAATCTTGTTGAAATCCACTGCAGTGCCAACTTACTATGACCCCTGCTTACCGTGGAATTTAACTGCAGGACCCTCACTACTAGAAGCATGGTCCTCTATCAGTTGAACTAAAGGAGTAATTTCTTTATCTGGTAACAGTAGTAGTTTCTTATCCTTTTATGTGGAGCAGCTACTAGAAGGAGATATATAACACAATGAACCAATAGGACACAGTTAAACTGGATGATATATGGAGCACAACCTCAAGCAGGATCAAAGGCAATATCAGCATAAACATGGATTGTATCCTACTCCTCTGTCTGAACAATTGAACAGTGATCATTTTCTCACAATCCATGTTGAGATACAAAGGCTGACATCCTTCTTCATAATGAATGCTATTCCATTCCACGGGGGTTTAATTAATGTCAATGGGACCAATTGTGGAGTATGGTACCTCTTACGGTTTCAGAATCTGGATGTAGATATGAACTCCCTGTAAAAGAGCCCCCTTTGGTTTTTCTCCCAGATGGTGGAAGACACTCACCACACCCAGTTATTTACATTTATTTACACATGGCTCATGCTCATGGCCCAGTTTCTTACTTCTTGCAAGGGGACCCTCCCCTTTGTGGGCCTTCTTAAGTGCCCTCTAATGGAGGATCATAAGGAAAGTTAAACACCCCAGCATACCCCAAAATAACTTTTTACTGGGGCCCCTCAAATGGAAAAAGTCCAACAGTACAGCATCTGTGCAATGGTTTTCAAGGAGTCCCTCTGGCTGGGCTCCTGAATCAGGATCACGCTTGGCCTGGGAGTTTGCTGGACTCTTGACAGGGTAACAGTGGAGATCTTCTGGTTGGGAGTTCCTCCCTGTGGAGCTGCTCCAGCAGTTTCCTGCTGAGGGTGGTCTCTCCTCCCAGCTGACTGCAGTTTCTTCCTTTTTAAAGGTCTTGTCCCTCCAATACATGGTTGAGAGGGCCAAGGGATGGAACTAGTTCCCCACACAGGGACTCTGGTGCTTTCCTCATCTGTGTGGGTTGTATATAGCCCGTCACACTCCCATCCCCCAAAACAAACAAACAAGCTCATTTGTTGTCTCATTCCTATTCTTTTCCATGGAGCTAATGATTGATATGCACAATATTATCTAACTAGAAACCATTTTGTCACATCTGTCTGAGTGCCATTGAATACAAGCATTAGATCTATCATTGCAATGCTTCATTGACATGCATCTTTTAAAGTTACTCTGTGGCTACTCTTCTATCGAGGAACCTTAGCATTGTTCTCACAAAAAAAAAAAACTTTTCCCCATTATACATGTGTTGGTTCATTGGCTACTAATCACATGCTTGTCAATATTGTTTCAAGAACAAATAGCATCCGTAGCTTTTCTTCTCTGACACACACCCCTTTGTGTCCTAATTCCCTTACTTTCTCGTGTGCTTTATTTTTAACTTGCAGGCATTTACAGTGTCTCTGTACTGGCATCTTTCTGCTTAGCCAACATCCCTTGTTTTTCTTTAATAAACAAATAATTTTACAAGCTCTGTGATGTTTGCTATGCTTCATGCATTTTCATTTCTTGTATAAGATTTGTCTAGTCTTCTGTAATTCAGTGGAGCTTACCTGAGAGCTTAAATAAAAAAGCTAATTGCTCTGTTTTCCTTATCCTGATGCCAGCTTTCAGCTGTTGAAATGTTTCAATTGATTACATGTTGCAGATACTGTAAAATAAACAGCTAATGGAAAAATGGTGAATAAATATAAGGCAGACCCTTCCATTTTTAGCCAGCCATTTGAATATATTTGATGGTTTTTAGAACATTAATTTCTGTTGATCCGCCATACAGATAAGTGAAAGGGAATAGTTCTGAGACAATTTTATACTCAGTACAGACTGTGTAAAAAAATACAGTGGGAAATTAATTTTGAAGTCTGACTCGATTCCTTCAGAATGATGTGGGATCATTTTCTGAAGAACTGGATTAACATTAAAGTGTTTTACTATCTTATTATCTAATGTTATACATCAAGTTTTATATCCACCAGCTTAGCATTTTAAAGATCTTTAATACTGTTACAATAAAATTGAGTACTGCAGCTAATTTTATATTCCATAATAAAAAATATCTGTGCTGGGAAATCAGTCATCTTTTAAGCTCTTAATAAAAGGGAAAAAGCCCAGACGTGAACTGTATTTGACGCTATGCACAGTAAAATGTAACATGGTTGATACTACTGTATTTAAGTTGAATATTGATTCAAACTTGAATCTAATACTTTTTGTCCTTTAAAAATTTTGAATGCATTAACTGAGAAATTAATTAGGAATTTAACACACTTCCCAACAGTTTAATAAAAATTCAAATTTAATAGTGAATAAATGTTGACTGTAACAGGCCTTTATTTCTACATGGCTAAAAACTGCATTTGCTTTAGTTTTATCCTAAAAAAATAAATAGAAGACTTTGTAAGTGTTTTTGACAATCCTTTAAAAATATGTCTGGTGTCTACATTTTTTACACAATAGTATTTATATTATGAAACATAATACAAATATGCAAGCTTTAACTTTGGTTAATTAATATGAACAAAAAACCCCAACCAAGTCAGCCTTAACTTTGGAAATAGTTGTAAAGCCTAAGCTAGGTCAAATATTTCCAGGAACCATAGTTATTTTGTTTTGTTTTATCCTGTCCTTGTGGGACCTGTTTTAAGCACCCACCATTGGAACTAGATTTTCAAAAGAGCACAGCTTGTATTCAAGCACCTGAATAAGAGCTGACTTTCAAAAGGGCTGAGCATTCAGCACTTCTCAGAGTGACACTTACGGGCAGATTTTCAAAAGGTTCTCAGCATCCACCATCCTTTTGAACTGCTCTTCTTGAAACCTGGACACTTATTTTGATGCTTAAATTGGTCTCATTTTCAAATACAGACTTGATTTTGGCTGCTGAGTACTTTTGAAAATGTGGCCCCTAGTGGCTGCTAATCCCTTGCACTCTTATTGGGGTCATACATGCATGCTAGTTGTTTAAAGTCCAGCCCCGCTCAGTAAGGCAATCTTAATTCTCATCCACATCTGACATGCTTGATCCTAAAGAGCTGAGGGATCCAGCCAATGAGCCAGTCCCCTCAAATGCATATGTCTGAAGGGAATCGTATGGCGGAGCAGTAGGATCTGCATTAGCTTCTTTAAGCTTTTCTAAAATGAATTCCCTGAACACAGCACTGTCAGGACCAACTTGCAGAGATTGTCTGTAAAGGCTTTGGATTTCTGTTGTGATGTTTCTTCTAGACTTGCGCTCTCTCATGACAGTACGAGTCCTGAGTGCTGAAATATCAAAAGCCTCTGTGTCCTCCTCACCCCCTCCTTCATCATCATACCTGACAATGTTCTCTCTGAACTCTTCAGGCTTGTCAGGAAATAAGGACTGCTTCCTCCGCTGCCTTAAAACCAGCATTGCCAAAAAAAACACTGACAAGAAAAAAGAAAAGAACCAGAGACTTTTTATGTGTTTGGAAAGTCTTAAGGGTGGTAAAACTTCCTAATGTTGAAGCATGTGCAAACTCAAGCAATCTAGGTGGATTTGTAGAGCTGTGATTTTTTTTGTGGATTTATGGTTGTAAGATGTAGTATTTTTGGTGGGGAAATGGCTACAAAGGGACTTATAAAATGGGTTAAGGAAATGGAGCAATTTGTTTGGCCAATGAGAGTTTGGAGCAGTGAGGGAATCACAGGTTACTTGTGCTGTTTGAAACTAGTTTGTTTTATTACATAATATATCAATGCTCCATTCATACTTTCATTTCCCTCTCCCAGATCAAAAGCACTGGAAGGGCTGGGAAATAAAAAAGGAATGTTATTGGGTTAGATCCTCCTCAGTTGGAGTCAATTGGTTCAACTCCTTTGACTTCAATGAAGCTAAGCTAAGCAAGTGAGGAACTGGTCCAATAGTTTCTAGTAATTGGTTTTGCACATTTGAGAATTTCTGGGGATGTTGTACCTCATATCTGTGCACCAACAAGCTCTATCTGTAAGAATACCTTGTTTGTAACTGACATAAAAGCTTGGATTGTAGAACGACTGGCTCAGATAGAAAAGATTTTTCATTTGTTTATTTTTTTTAAATAAGCATTCATTCCCCCCTGCCACCTCCCCACACCAAACCCTGGCTCACTTCATCCCAAACCGAAGTGTCCATTTCAAATACACAATGGGATCCAAAACGACGCATGATTTCAGCTTGTAACTAATTATAGCTGGAAACTGAATACAGTTTTGATTGACAAATTTGGTTCAAATATTAGAAAATATTTATCCATACAGGTTTGGGTTGTTAATTTAAAAAATGCATTGGAACTTTTTATAATTATTTTTCTCATTTCTGATTTTACATCTTTGGCGATAGTTTTCTTAGGAAGAATTCTGAAGGGTTGAAGAACAAGTACAATTCATGCCATGGCTGCATGATTTAGAACGGTAACACCTCTTCATTATCATGCCCTTTGTAACTAGTGGAATCAATTTTAAATTGAGATTCTACTCATTTTTTTAATTAAAATTTCACTTCCAGTGAAACAATTATGTTTGCCTAACTTATGACTTTTAAATCACACCATCTGTGAAATAACTCTAGTGCTGGTGAATTTATAGAGTTCTGATAGTAGCTGATAAGGAGGCACTGAAAAAGTTGTCCTTGCTTTTGATGACCCACATCTTTAGATGATGGATGATGTTTTGGCCATGTAGTGCTATCAGAAAGTGTAGCATGTCAAATGATGTGCTATGCCAATGTTACCATAAGAAACAAGCTCTTTAACAAGCTCACTGGGGTTGATGCATCCCTCTAAGGGAATGCTAAATGAACACTCTAGTGCTAGCAGGGATTACTGTGCACTACATTTAGATGGAGGTGCAATGGCTGAGTGGTTAACACAGGGTTTCATAAATTATTTGCCTGTGTGAGCCTATTTTGAGGCTTATTGTGTCCTTTGACTCAAGATAGCAACAAAGCACCACAGCAGCCAAGGACTCCAAGGAATTTTCACATTAAGTACATTATTTAATGCTCTCTGTGATGCATGGGCTTGCGTATTGTGACACAGCTTCTTCATGTCCGGCAGTGAGGTAGAAATTACACATCTCTGATGTGACATCAATGGTAGATCGATACTGAGACTTGATGGACACAAGCGTGCTGAATCCAGCTTCACAGAAATACTCGCGAATGGCACTACCAGTTCTGAGGTGCATGTTGAGAGTGCAGGATATTCATTCTTGACCATACATAAGAACATAAGAATGGCCATACTGGGTCAGCCCAGTATCCCGTCTTCTGACAGTGGCCAATGCCAGGTGTTACAGAGGGAATGAACAGAACAGGTAATCATCAAGTGATACATCCCCTGTCACCCATTCCCAGCTTCTGGCAAACAGAGGATAGGGACATGGTTTTGCATCTCTGCCCATCCTGACTAGTAGCCATTGACCGACCTAGCCTCCATGATTTATCTAGTTCTTTTTGAACCCTTTTATAATCTTGGTCTTCACAGCATCCTTTGGCAAAGAGTTCCACAGTTTGACTGTGTTGTGTGATGAAATACATCCTTTTGTTGTTTTAAACCTGCTGCCTATTAGTTTCATTGGGTGACCCCCAGTTCTTGTGTTATGAGAAGGAGTAAATAACACTTCCTTGTTTACTTTCTCCACACCAGTCATGATTTTATAGACCTCTATCATATCCCCCCTTAGTTGTCTCTTTTCCAAGCTGAAAAGTCCCAGTCTTATTAATCTCTCCTCATATGGAATCTGTTCTATACCGTTAATCATTTTTGTTACTCTTTTCTGAACCTTTTCCAATTCCAATATATCTTTTTTGTTTTAGATGAGGAGACCACATCTGCATGCAGTATTCAAGATGTGGGTGTACCATGGATTTATATAGAGGCAATATGATATTTTCTGTTTTATCTATCCCTTTCGCAATGATTCCCAACGTTCTGGTAGCTTTTTTGACTCCAGCTGCACATTGAGTGGATGTTTTCAGAGTGCTATTCGCAATGCCTCCAAGATCTCTTTCTCTTTAGGCCCCATCATTTTGTCTGTATAGTTGGGATTATGTTTTCCAATGTGCATTATTTTGTATTTATCAACATTAAATTTCATCTGCCATTTTGTTGCCAGTCACCCAGTTTTGAGAGATACTTTTATAGCTCTTCGCAGCCTGCCTGGGACTTAACTATCTTGAGTAGTTTTGTATCATCTGCAGTTTTTTCCACCTCACTATTTACCCCTTTTCCCAGATCATTTATGAATATGTTGAATAGGACTGGATCCAGTACAGACCCGTAGGGGACTATTTACCTCTCTCCATTCTGAAACCTGACCATTTATTCCTACCCTTTGTTTCCTATCTTTTAACCAGTTAAAGTTCCATGAGAGGACCTTCCCTTTTATCTCATGACAGTGACACAGAGCTCTGGGAAAGAACATTGAGTATATGTTCCTTGCAGGAATCGATCACAGAAAATTTCTGAGCTGTTTGATTTCAGCTGCTGGCAAACCAATGGCATCAGCCTTGCACTGAAAGGGGCTTCATACCTAATCATACTTTGTCATGTCCAAGTCGGGGGAAAAGGATACAAACTGGTCCTTCTGTCATCTGAGATACTCAGCCATTACCTGTGTGTCAGCCAGGAACTTGCAAAGCTTCAGGAAGGATTCATAGTTTGTCTTCAGCAAATTATTCTTCCAGAAAACAATTTTCTTTGTGACTCCTGTGTTGTGATCACTCAGTTGAAGTATGTGGTGTTCTTTCCTTGCAGACATGTATTCAATTCATTCAGTTTCCAAAATATGTCTGTGACATAGGCAAGAAGGCATATCTTCCTTTGGTCACCCAGAAAAATCAATGAACTCAGGTTTTTTTGCAATCCAGTACATAGGCACGCAGCTTGTCTCTCAGTTCAGAAAATCATCCCAGTACTTTTCCTCTCAAGAGCCAACAAGCTTCACTGTCAAAGAACAACACATCAGGATCAGATTCCATGTCTTCACACAGGTTTGCAAAGAGACACACATGAAGAGGCTGAGTCTTGATGTAGTTCACAATAGATGAGACCTTCTGCAAAACTTCACATAGCTCTGGACTCAGAGCTTTAGATGCTAGTTTTTCTCTTTGAATCATGCCGTGAGTTCACACAGCAAATGGAGCTAATGTCTCTACCAAGGCATGCACACCTGCTTTGTGGCTTGCCATAGACAGAGCTCCATGTGTGCAAAAGCCCACCAAGCAATCACACCGTACATTTTTGTTTTGCATGTAGCTGTGTAGCACATTGAACCATCTTGCGCCATCTTGTGTCCGGGAAGAGGAAGAACAGAATGTCTTCAAAAACTGCACCATCTCATGTGTATTTCACAAAAGCCAAGAAGTGTGCATCACAACCCTCAGTGTTCATATCAACTTGAAGAGCAAAAGAATCTGTGTTTTTCAGATACTCCATCAGTGTGTTTTATTGATCTGCTGCTGTCACTTTGATCCTTTACTTCACTGTGTTGTTGGAGAGTGGTATGGCTTTGAGCTTGTTTGCTTCAGTTTCCCCAAACATTATGTTCATCGCATCAATTGCAGCTGGCAAAAACAAAGTGTCTCCAATTGTATGAAGCTGCTTGGCCTGTGCAGTGTGGTAACTCACTGCAAATGATGCCTTTTGAGCATGGTCAGAGATGGACATGGCTCTCTTGAATTGCAATTGTTGACGTGAAAGTTCTTCTTTCTGATACTGGAAAAATAACCTTAGTTTTTCTGTGTGTTCCTTGTGAAGGGTTTTTCTATGTGTTCCTTGTGAAGGGTTTAAGTTTATTAGGCTTCATGCTTTCACTAGGTGACACCGTGTTATAGCAGGCATTTTGGCCTTTCATCTTTCTTGATGAAATCACTGGTGAAGTCATAATCAAAGAAAGCCTCATCATATTTTCAAGCATGTTTCTTGCACTCTTGTTTTTTGTTCATAACTGCACCGTTAGACTCACTGCTGGAGGCTGAAGCAGATACTCTGGGTAAAAATTGAGTCCTCTGTGCCTCTTACCACAAATCTGAAAGAGGAATTCACTTTTCAGCAAATGAGGCCAGGATTTAGGAAGGCCCTGTGTGGTGATACTAGGACAGCAAAATGATTCTTTATCCTCAAATGACAAGGGTACTCAGGGTGGCATGAAAAAAAATATGGACTTCGTCTTAGTGCAGATTCCCATCTCAGAAAAGACTAGCACAGGTTCCTACTAGCTCAAGCAGACAGGAGGCTCTCTTGATGAGGCTGCTACCCACAGATAAGGATTTTCTGCATTCAAGTCCCTCAAATGGATACTTGCACAGCTGCATGGTGCAAATGGCCAAATTGGTGTCCGCACAGCAATCTCCACACAGCCAATGTGTCTGAACCTGCTCCACAAATGCTGCACCAAGAGGCCACTGTTTTGCTCTACAAAATGGTGGTCTCCACACCATGTGACCTCACACACATCATATATGCTAGGTCATGCTGCAAGGCTGCCATTCTGATCTACAAAATGGCAACCTCTGCACAGCATGACCTCGCACGCACTGTATGCATGAGGTTATGCTGTGTGAAGGCCTCCATTTTGTAGATCAAAATGGGGGCTTCCTGATGCAGTGTTTGTGGAGCGGGTTCAGACATGTTTGGGGGCAGATGGCATCACAATTTGGCAACCTGTGAGTTAAGGCACTTGATTACAGTCCTGAAGGTCTGGATTTGAGTATTGCTCAAACTCACACTGAAAGTTTGGATGGACCAGATTGCTTCCCTTTGTGTTTTAGCTCTACTCTGAATGGGGTTGGGCTGAGAAGAGAGCAAACAGTTTCTGCACTCAGAGTGCAAGGAGTGCACAGCCCGCTACTGTGAGCAGTCCTTTCACAGCAATGCCAAAGGAGAAGTTTCTTGCTTGAACTTTCATCCCTGTGCAGGCATAAGGGGTGACTCATACTCTATCCCTATATTTACAGGGAATATATCTCAAACTAGTAGAATCTATCTAAATGGAGGAAACATTTTAGGTGCACAGACTGCATATGTGACAACAAGCCTAGCACTGTGCTTCCTAAATTTGTATCGACACGGGGGGGGTTGGGGGAGGGGAGGGGAAAGAGTAGCATAAGAGTGGTTGTATTTGAAGAAGTGACTATGTAAATATATCACTTTATTATTCAACAGATCAACTCTGTTTGTATTCAGAGTCATAGCTGCCTCCTTTATGACAAAAATAAATAAAAAGAAACAGTAACAAATTATCTTAGCTCTAGAGAACCACATAGTTATGATGGAGAGAATTGGATTCTATTCCTTCTCATGCATCATCAGTAGAACTGTCAGCTAAATTTCAACGGTAAGGCTAAATTCTGCTTTAGTTTTACGTGTGCTAAGACAAGATTTTAGCCTTCCACATCTTTATGACAGCTGATGATAGATGTGCATACAGGAACACACCTACACTTTGGCCAGATTTTCAGGGCTGGCAGTTACAAAGACATTTTTTTTTTTTACTTGTAAACCGAACCGATTTGATTTGTAATCAGTGAAACACAATAAATACAACAGCTTAAATAGCTCAGCCAATTCAAGGAACCTCTCTTCAAATGATCAAGTCTAGCATATAGTAGAAGAAGGCAGTAGGACACATAAATATTTTTTTTCTTACCTAATATTACTAGTATGCAGGCCAAAACTGCAACTAATGCTTCTATGCTGAGACCCATGGAAAACATGAAAGCTCCAAATCGACAAGACTGGGCACTAGCTTCAGTATCACAATCACAGACGCTGACAGTTAGGGTGTTTGTGCTGGTAAGTGAGGGGGTTCCATTGTCCACAATTAGGACTGGCAGGAAGAAAGCAAACTGCTCTTGTCGACTGAAGCCATTTTTTGCTGTAAGAATTCCAGCCGTGTTATCTAGAAGATGAAGCATCTGTATCAGATATTTGTCACTTTGACAAAAATAAATAAATAAAAAATCTGGCTAATAACTTATCCTTATTTGCAATCAATGACATTCTGAAAGGGTGTATGTCACTGGAGAGGAAAGAGAAGTGTGGGGAGGAATTTACTGATTTAAATGGGTGTTAAATCAGCAAAACCAGGTAAAATGCAGGATGTTCTGAGCGGGATGAGCGGGATGAGGCATTTCAGTTTTGATAGATTAAAAAAGCATCAGTTACAATACACCATGCAAATCAGCTTCCAGGGACAACTCATGACTGTTTATACCGCATATTTTTTTAGTAATATAAACATGGGCCTAATATAGAGCCATTTATCCAAACCTTCTGAACTTTGGAATATTGGAATATTTGGAATATTGATATGGTTCATCAAAACAACCCCCAGTTTCAGTTTTGTAAAACCAGCTTTTCAATTAAGTATGCAAAACAAATGAACAACCCCACTCACTCCCTTACCCCCACACACAAACATTCAGTTTTGTTTGTCCACATATCTGTGTTTGTTGGTACCTAACCGGGGGAGGGCAAATTCTGCTCTGTGTTACATCAGTAGATCCAGAGTAACTCCATTTACTTCAGTGAAAGTACTCCAGAAGTGATGGCAGAATTCGACCAAGGGACTTTGTTTTAATGTTCAAACCCGAAAGGGGAAAAAAACACCTAGCCCATATTCAAACTGATTAACTGATTCTTTGAAATGGACCCATGCAACCAGCTGCCATCCTATCCAGCTGTTTGTAGAGCATATTGTATAACTGGCTAATCAAAAGGTTCAACATTCAAAGGATGGCTTTCTGATAGATGTGTGTGCGCAGGGGGAGACAGACAAACTTGGTTGTGAGCATCCACAACCTCAAAACAGGAGCCAAGTGTGCTCCTGCTACTTTGGCCAGGGAACATTTCAGCTTAGAAACACTTTAACTACGTAGCTTGTTGGAAAAAGATGTGGGGCAGGTGGCAGGGGGGCAGGGGTGTTTGGTTCTGTGTGATTAGAAAGTTGACAACCCTACATAGCATTCCACCTCCTGGCAGTGGGTCAGAGGTAAATGAAAACCAGGAATTTAAATACGTATTAAAACGTTGCCTTTCCTTTTGGAGACATTAAAAAAACTAGTTTCCTATAGAGTGAACTTTCCAAAAGTTAGTCCCATTGATTTATTCACCTAGCCAGACCATTAAAATAATTAGCAAAGCCAATATAAGTAATGTGTATTTTAGTTGAGTTTGAAAAAGCTCTTCTTCTAAGTCTCAGAAGACTGACTTTAACTGGTCATCTTTCTTATAATATCACCAGCTGTTAAACTTAAGTTTTCCCTTCAGATTAGTTTCGATTGGTGACCCCCTAGACCATTATTTTGAAGCATCTGGATCAATACCAAAATGGTCCAGCATTAGGATATGCAGAGAAGTCATTCATATCATGTCATCAGTAATCAATGCATACAGTTTTAAATGTATCAGGATGCAAAGTTACATAATTGTGAATTGTGCTTCTGTTTATAATTCTATTTTTGCTGAACTGAGTAAAGGAGAGGACCCTTATTAACAGCGTTTCTCTATTTTATTTGCAAAACATTCTTTTTTTTCCCTTAACACCAACATGTGACAATTTAGGAGTTAAAGTTATGTCCCATAACACATGCTATATTTAACTATCTATTAAGCAATATAAATCTATTTTTCTTGATTTTGTGCTAAGTATTTTTCTCTCTTCTGTAATACTATCTTTTGTTGATTAAAGTTATTTGGATTCTAAAAGAACTATTCTACATGAGGTTATTGAATTATTATTATTATTAAAGTTTGCTCATGATAACTCTTTTGCCCTATTTCAAACTTAACACCAAACATTTCTCTATATGGGTGGACAAGTATACAAAACTGGTGATGTGAGCACTATTAAAGCATGAATCGTTCATGAAGGGATTTTTAAAAAGCTACATGAATGACACTACCTTGATTATCTCTGACAGTAAAATTTGAATTGTTTGTGGCCTCCCGAGCCAGAGTGAAGTAAAAATGATGGCCTTCTACTGAATCATCTTTATCCACTGCACTGATGGTCTGGATTAGCTGCAAACAAACATTGACATACATGACTGTTTAAGAATAAACACTATTTACTTTCTTTTAACACAATACATGTCAGACATTATAATGAATTGCTGAGCCTACAAATTCTGCAGCAAATAAATGTATATAATTGCAATCTTGTTGGGGTTATTGGTTTTCTAATGTATTTTTAGTGTCCTGCCATTATGCCATTTGATTTTATGTTGATTTGAGGGAGATAAGCATTAAAGACCTAGGATAATGTAAATAGCTTCCAGAATCAAAATGCAAAGGGTAAATAAAGTTTTCATACACAAACAAGAATCATATATAAAATATTTTGCCCTTTCCTTTTTCCCGCAAGGTGAAAAATATATAATTCTCCATTTGAACCAGCCCTCCAGTGCAAAAGCTATTTCCTTCCAGCCCACAAACACAGCAGCATCATTCAACTGATGTATTATAGTGGCAGTAAGTGAGAGATGGTGACAAATCCATGTGTTGAATTGTTGATTCTGGAAATTATGATAGACTGATTATGGAAGTTTTTGTTTTGGTTTTCAAGAAAACAAAATAGGCCTTATTTACAAATGTGTCAAAGCAGATTGTCATTTGCAAGAGAACAAAGTCAAAATTAACATCTTAGCCCTGAAAATAATATCTGCCATCTTCATGAATAAACAACCAAGTTGAAATTAATATAATGAGCAATATTTCTGCTTGCAAAGAGCAAATATTTATCACTATTATCAGTTCAGTGAAGCATGCATCATCAAGTACAACATTCAATGAAGATCTTCACAGATCTCTACAAAAGCCAATTTGTTTCTTTCATTAGCAGAGACGGGTTTCTTAAAAGTATGTTTTAATTGGATAAGGACCCAAACCAAAAATCCAGACCTGAATCTTTGATACTTTGGAAAATGTCATGTCCATTTTGAATAAGGTGACTCTATGTTATCAGTCATTATGTCTTCATGTTGTATATGGATTTGAGCCTCCAGGACTCTGAGTACACTCAACTCCCATTGAACACAGTGAAGCTGAGAGACCCTCACTGGTTTGGGTGCTACAGTGGAGATTTTCAAAGACTTAGCCAATGGCACCTAACTGCCATTTGTCTTTGAAAATCTCCCCCCAGACAAATATTTTCCACTCAAAGTTCTAAGTAAACATAAATACCATTTCCTTTTAGGCAAGATAATAATCATGGGAGTATCATGATATCTGCCTTTTGTGCCACGATACTTAAGGAATGTACAATGAGGCAATTGGGAAAGCAACAGGATATGCTGCTATTGTGCGTGCCCCATATTCTTGGTACTCCCTCTTGTTCATGTGAGGAAGCCATCTTCCATCTGTGTAAAGATCCCATGGAGAAAGAGAAGTCCTATGTAGCCTTATTGTGGCAGTGCTAGAGCACTGATTGCTAATGCATGGGATGTCTCCCACATCAGACAAAAGGGTGTCCGCTACATATGTTTCCTCTTTTCTCAGAACTAGAGAGTATCCTAGGTGATTCAAATATGCAGAAAGGGGAGAGTGAGAACTAGCCCCAATCATAGCAGGGAAAGCTGCTCCCTCAATACTACTATGAGAATAGATGCAAGATTATCTTTTAAAAAGTGAATGTAATTGTCACAGACAGTGCAATATTGACAGAACTAGAGAATGAAGCCCTTTGCTTATGCACATAACCAGTACAGGAAGCCATGGTCCAGCTTCCCGTGCTATTCTATCATCTACTCAACAAACTAAAGTGACTATTTCAGCAGGTTTGATGGTAATGCCTATAGCTGACAAAACTGTATGGCTGTGTGTATTCCACAAATATTTGCTTAAATTCAAAAGCAAATTACAATTCGGTTGTGTTCATGGCAGTTTCATGGTCATTTTCCATTGATTTTTGAACTTTATTAATGTGAGTTTCAAGAAAAATGAAAGTTGAGCCTCAATGTTTGACTATTTGATTGTAAAATTGGTACCTCATAATTAGCAACTTGTGCTTTATTAGTTAGTTATCATGTCATATGGCATTCTTTTAGTTCCATGATTGGCTAACTATATAGCTAACCAAGATACTGATGCAGCGGTGAGCTCCACACAGACAATGCAGTCTGGTCACGTGGAGCTCATTGAAGATTGACAACATCACACAAACTATTAATTATATATTTGATTGTGATACTCTCAATTTGCAATTGCATTGTGCTGATTAGTAACATAGCCATCTAATCAGGAACCAAAACATTACAAATCCATCATGTTTGGAATTCTCAAAATATCTGCAGTTTCAAATCAATGGAGCTGGTTTGCTATTTCACTATTAATTCATGTATAGATAACTAGATAAATAAATAATATATAAATAAATGTGTGCATCTGTATATATATATATATATATATATATTTCCCACACAATATCAGTTATAACTAATCAAAATTAATACTTCTTTGACAAGTTCATTTTCAGTCTGGAATAATAACAGGCTGACTTTGTCCTTGTTTATGTCTGTGCTATTTTAAAAAAAGGAGAGGGAAAAAAGGTGTGGAAAATGGGAAACCTGCCTCTTTATGACTATTCTAAGCATATGCATGTACCTTGTGAGTTTCATCCTAGAACTGAAGGAATACTGTCAACATATAGGCAGGGAAATGTCTTAATCTTTATTTCTTATTGGGTCATTTCTACTAGGAATCAGCATAAACCATATAAGTCTATAAATGATTATGAGTGCAACAGACAGCTCTGATTTTTCTAAGTGTGAAGTAAAAATGATCCAGAAAGAAAAAAAAAAGATATCTTTTCCCCGTCTCCCTAGACTTGTTTGCATCTAAACTGGGTCAGGCTGGCACCTCAGTGCAGTGCAGTAAAGGCAGCGTCACAGTTCTGCACTAACTGCTTGTGAATCAAGGTCTACAAAGCCTATGTGCTTGATGTGAGAAAAAAAGATAAGGACGTTAGGTATTGCTTTTATAAGGTTGTATCAACTGATTGGATTTAAATCTAATTTCCATGAAATGTGTTACGTCGAGGCTCATTAATCTGGAAGCTCTAATAATCTAGGAGCCAATTTGAAAATGTGCATTTGTTATTAAACTGAAATGTATCCATTATTTCTTCCCCTAGAGATGCGGTTTGGGGTTTTCCTTGGAGTGGCCAAGCCCACTGATTCTTTACACAAAAGTTCAGCTCTTTTTGCCAAATTTGTCGGAGGTAGATGAAGCTGTCAGTTTGGGTAAACCATGGGCATTCCAGAAGTTTGCTAAATGTTCACAACCAGTTATCCACTGTATTCATTGTTTGAAATTATTCACAAGTTGCATCCTTAAAATTCATTGAAATTATTTCCACTTTTGGACAACTCTTCTATGAGCACACTCTACCAGATCAGCCTCAACAATGTGGTCAGGAAAAGCTCACGCTTTAGCTAACCATAATTACAATACGGCAACTTGGTCCATAGTACACACACTCTTAAAATACACCTCTACCCTGATATAACGTGGCCCGATATAACATGAATTCGGATATAAAATTCAGATATAACGCAGTAAAGCAGCACTCCGGGGGGGGCGGGGGGGGGAGAGGGAGGGATGTGGGTTCCGGCAGATCAAAGCAAGTTCAATATAATGCGGTTTCACCTATAATGCTGTAAGATATTTTGGCTCCTGAGGACAGCAGTATATAAGGGTAGAGGTGTACCAGAAGCTGGATTCCCATGCATCAGCAGATGCAGTTAGGGCAAGCGGAAATTTAAATCCTTACACACTACTTCCATTTTCTTTTATTCTCTATGGAGATATCCCCATTTCTCTTCCTCCCTGTTTTCTTATCACTGCTCTTTATGTGCTACTTGTACATGATCAATAGACATACCAAGGTAAAATAATAAATGTGGTCTTACTCATTAATTTCTCTCTCCTGATTTCAAAAATTCTTTTAAAACATAGCTTGTTATGTCTATTTTTGCAAACTGCTCATTTTCAACCTGAATCATGTACATCCAGTTCTATATACAAGTTGGTATATATTTGTGAGGGGTTTGTGTGTGTGTGTGTGTGTGTGCAACAATTCATGTTATAGGGAGCTAATATCACATAAATTCTCTTCACTTGCACTGTAACTGCTGGCTATTTTGTTATATGCTAAGTAGTTGGGTAAATGCATGGATTTTTTCTGAGCTCTAACTCAAAGTGCAGATTACATAGTCTCTGCTTTTGGATCTAATAAGTAAAATTACAAAGTAAACTGCAACATCAAAGTCAGTTCATATGTGACCATAAAATTATAGGAATTCATGCAAAACAAATATACATTAGAGAAGACAGCACTAATTCAAAATGTAGGTGAACTCAGTGCAGCTTGTCTTCAGCTGAAATCTGCTTCTTGCCTGATATGAAGAAAGACTAGGAGTCACATATAACTGGACACATTCTGGATGCTCAACTCACTTACGCTATCCCAGAAAGTCATTTGATGTAGTACATTTAAAGCTCTCAAGCTGCAGTTTTGAGCTAGAGTCAATTCATTAATGCCCAGTAAATAAGACTTGCTGGGCCAAATTCATTCTTGGTATGACATCTGTGGTCTTACACCAGGAATCTATTTGGTCCATTTTGCTTACTGGCCATTTCTATAGATTTTGGTATAGAATTCAACAGAGTTTGTAACTACTGTAATAAAAGCAATAAAGGAAAACCGTCACACTGTGGTCAACAAGTTCCTAAAACGGATGAGCCTATGATTCATATATGTATAATTGTAAGGTCAAAGAGATCCAATGTGAATCCAAAGAGAATCCAATAGCTACATGGTTTACTAATATTGTTCTATTAGATCTGATGCTAGAAATAGCTATAATAGGATAGTATTCTATTTTATATAGCACCTTTCATGCTCAAGTTATTTTGAAAGTAATGGATTTAATACTGGCAGTGCAGTGAAAGTGGTTTCTCGATGTGCAAAAGGAAGCCGCCTTCCTACCTACTATGCAGTTGATGTGTGGATTATAGGAAGGTGCAGAACTATAACATAAAATGGATAATGAAAAATCCATTCAAAATGTCTGATAAACCTGATGGATGGATTTGGACCATAGCCAAAAATATCCATCTTCTTTTACATTCATTTTTATTGTCAAGCTATCTTTTCAGATGATAGTCCCAAGGACCCAACTGCAATTCTTTTATTTGAACCACTTCCAGGGGCTAAACCAAAGACATCTGTAACTCTCACAAGGAAACAAAACATAACAAAGGAAAAATGAGAGCAAAAGTAATTTGCTAAAAATAGGCTGAGAACTTTTTAATAATCGTGGGGTTTTTTTTGGCAAAAAGAAAAGAAAATGTAATTCAAGGTTAGCATTGTTCTTAGATATAAGCTATAGTATCATCCCACTGTCTTTGAGTTTGGCTAAGCAAAAGGGCATTTTTATTTTATTTATTGTTACAGTTCCTTCGTTTTCTAAAATATGGCCATTTTATGATCTTTAATCATTCACAAATAATGTATTGGTATATGTTTGCTTTTTGTTTTCACTTACAAACTGGACTGGCGTCAAAAATAAAATCCCCTAAATCCCACAGCATAAGGAACTATTCCCCTTCAATAATTCCTCCCCATCCTGAAAAACCTGAGAATATAGGTAAGCTTTGCAGTGCCCCATGAAAGTAAACAAACTCCAGCTCTGCCAGGCTAAGGAAAGAAGCAATTTCCAGAGGTAGGAGCCCCTCACTGAAAATACCCCTCAACACCTTTTTCAGACATAAATGGGGGGAAGCTACCTCAAGCACTCCAGCTTATCATGATGGCCCCAGAAGTCCTGATCTACAATTGACAACGTGTGGACAACCCTGGGCCATCATAGAGTTAGTTGCGGAAAGATGGCCAAAAAGAGGGGTTGTATTTGACTGACTGATCAAACTCGACTGAAATCAATGGAAACCTTTCTACTGATTTCAGTGATCTATCTATCTATCTATCTATCTATCTATCTATCTATCTATCTATCTATCTATCTATCTATCTATCTATCTGGAAAGCCTACAAAAACAGTCTGTTAAAAGTAAAGGAAGGTAAAATTTATATTACACATCAGCCATAACAATCTCTTTTTTATACCATTAAGCTAAGTAAAACATCATAATCATTGACTGTGATAATTATGCATTTCAGTAACAATTTCTTATTATTCCTTCCAAGAGTGTTTGGTTTTGAGCAAGTGACTTAACAAATCTGTTCTATAGTTTTCCCATCTGTAAAATATGGCAAATAATATTTTCCTACTTCAGATAGGTGTGGTGAGATTTCACTCATTAATGTGTATTATTGCCTTTCTTCCTAGAGGATTCCAGATCACTTAGAAATTATATGTAAATTCAGAGATTTCTTCACCTACTCCTGAAAAGAAGTCATCTTTGGGGCAAAACACAACAGCAATTTATCAGCACACAACATTATTATGCAACAGTAGTAACTTTAGAAAAGGAAACAAATGTCATTTTGAATTATGAACAAATTAAAAAATTATTGATCATATAAATCTTTGTTTGTACATTATATTATTTACTACAATGATATCATTGCATTTTTAGTTAAAGCATTAAAATATGCCAACAAGACCTGAAGGACTTCAATTTACTTCAATGGGCTTCTGATCAGGGTTCATAATTAAAGATTTAGACCTAATTGTATTCCAAAAGACAATGAATAATCCTCTCAAAATGCTATACACAATTGCTGCGAATCTCAGTCCCAATAGGATTTTGTCTCTGTGACATTAAACTGTATTAAAATTGTGGTGTTTTTTTAGCAGTTTCCTTCTCTACCTATCTAAGATTATTTCCTTGTTTGGTTGCCAGGGATATTGCTCTTATTGTAAAGAAATATTATATTCTATACTATTACCCTGCATTTGTAATATCGAAATAAACTGGGTTAAAGCAAATAGCAATACCCTATGCCAAATGTCTTAGACCACTGTAAAGGGAAACAATATGGTTACACAACAAATTTTCAGCCTCCTACCTGTCCAGATCTTGCATTTTCACACACATAAATCTCATAGTGTTTTGGAAATTCTGGAGCATGGTCATTAACATCAAGAACTTGAACATACACAGTTACTTCAGAAACTTGTTCTGGATTTCCTAAATAAAAAGAGGAAAGGACATTAAGAATCAATAGTTACAGTCTAACCCATTGCATATTTTCAAGAAACAAGGCTATTAAAATGTTCTGTTAAGTGATGACAATCTTCAGCTGAGAAGGAAATCCTTACTGATGCCCACAGATATTGCTGAAAATATAACATTGGTTGGGGTATTCCAATCCATTGTGCTGTAAAATTATTTTAGCAAGGTAACACTTCTGATTATAAGATTGTAGCTACAACCAAGAAGAATTTCTGATATTATAAGTCATTTGGAGAAGCAGCCAAAATTGTAAAGCAGAATCTCTATTAATTATTATTATTATTATTTTATATTCTGTTAATTCATTGTCTAAAAAACACCCTCCCACAAACCACCATGTTTTTAAAAAAGGCAATTAACTCCAAAGCTCTTTTTAATCATCCACAATGCTTTCTATATGAAATGTTGGATTTGTTAATTCATCCATTGTATTATGAATTGTTTTATTTTTTAAAAGGAAACTATGGGACCTGATCCTACAAGCTGGTCAATGCACGCCAACAGTTGTACCAGCAGAGAGCTCCATAGAATGTAACAGGGCTTTGCCCATGCAGAACACCATAGAGTACTGCAGCCATGGATGCCATTAGAGCTGGTCTTATTTGACATTTCATAAGTTTGGGCAAAAACAAATTTCACCAAAATTCCCACTGTTTCAAACATATCCAGCCAGCTCTAGCCATAAACCAATCAGGATGGATGCACCATCCTCTGGTTCATGCCCACAGGTTGAGAAACTGTATCCTAGAGAAATGAGGCTCGTGGGTAACAACATATCCACAAGCCTCCAAGCACACATATGGGTGCAGAAACCTGAATATTTCCAAACTTTCCCGAACTAGCACCTTTGTCTTCCGATTCAGCTTTGTTCAAAATATGCATACATATAAAAGGATGAACTCTTAGGTCTTGTCTACATGCATACGTTGTACCATTTTAACTATATTGATACAACCCCCCTAGAGTGGATACAGTTATACTGGTATAACTGTTCTTATACCTTTTTCTGGTATGGAAAGGGGATTTAACTTCACTTGTATAGGGCATCTTTTATTGGTATAACTGTGTCCACACTAGTGGGTTGTGATGCTTCCCAGGGGGTAACCAGGGTTGTGAGACACCTCGCTACCACTTGCCGTTAGCGTGAGGAAGCCTTGTCTCTGCCTGCCATGTGTCACCTCCCTGTCTCCATCGGCCACAGGAAACACAAGCACTCCCCTCCTAGCCAAAGCAGGCTCTACTGTCCCCAAGTAGGTTAGTGATAGGCTTGCTACAACCCCTCTGAACATCTCCCTGGAGCGTCCAAGCATTGGTCCATTAGAAACAGACTTCACAGATTTGCTATTTCCAAAGTAGCAGCTTACAATTTTCCTCTTAGATCACAGCTCTCCTTAACACACAGCACTTAGATATGTTCATAGTGAAAACAAGCAAAAGTTTATTTAACAAAAAGTAAAGATTCAAATGATAGCGAGTAGAAATATTGGAAACAAATGATGATTACATATAAAATAAAATCATAACTCACATTCTGGAACTTAGATTTATTTAATTTCCCACTTTCATGTTTTACAGATCAATGCTCACCCCAAAGACCTTGCAGTGATTTTCAACCAGGGTTGATCTTCCATTCATGAGATAAGTCACGCTGCCAGTTTGCCTCCTCAGTGAAAGATGCCAGGGGGTACCTCTGCTCCCCCGAAACACTCCAATAATCCACTGTCTTTACTCAAACAATATTCCCTCCTGCTGCTTTATTTCTTCCTGTAAATATCCTCTCTCGTATAGTTCACAATCTCTTGCTTCAAATTTTAGCTCAGTATGTAAATAGAGCTATACTGTGAAGCAGACAATACACAATTCCCAGCCAGTGAGATAGCGTCTGTCATAAACAGATAGTTAAGGGTTAATGCCTCTTTTACCTGTAAAGGGTTAAGAAGTTCACCTAGCCTAGCTGACACCTCACCAGAGGAACCAATGAGAGGACAAGTTGGTTCAAAGGGAAGGAGGGAAGTTCCCTTTGTCTGTTGAGTTTTCACTTTGGACCAGAGTGGGAAAGCTCCAGAATTCAGCCTCTTATTAAGTAGTAAGTATTAGTGAAGGAAATAAATAGGTTTATGTTTATTTCTTTGTAACCTGTCTTGTGCAATTAGAGGAATAGTCAAATTGGGTATTTGGGTATTTTTTGTGTAAGTTTTTGCCCGGGGAACATCCTCTGTGTTGGAATCTGTTGTCTGTGAGAGTAGCTGGTATGCTAATCTCTCCCAGAGGGTTTTCTTTTACCTTTCTTTTCTTTAATTAAAAGTCTTTTTTAATAACCTGATTGATTTTTCCTTGTTTTAGATCCAAGGGGGTTGGATCTGGATCCACCAGGAGCTGGTGGGAGAAAGGAGGGGGGATGGTTAATTTCTCCTTGTTTTAAGATCCAAGGGGTTTGGATCTGTGTTCACCAGGAAATTGGTGAAGTATCTCAAGGCTACCCAGGGAAGGGAATTAGTGCTTGGGAGTGGTGGCAGCCAGACCAGATCTAAGCTGTTAATTGAGCTTAGAGCTTCTCATGCAGGTCCCCCATATCTGTACCCTAAAGTTCAGAGTGGGGAAGGAACCTTGACAGCGTCTATTATCCTCTGCCTAGAAGGAACTGGTATGAGGCATGTCACCATGTTCACCTAAACTCCAATGCATTGAGAACATAATTTCCAGTATAGATACCCAACTCCTTAGCTATTATCTGTACATTCGTTTTGAGATAATTATGATGCCCAGTGAGCTACTGGCTCTCAGTAGAAATCTCACCTGCCATACTTTTGTGAATTATTGTGCATATATTTGACCCAGGGGATCCCTGTAAAACTCCATAGATCTGCCTCCCATTCCCTCACCCAGTTGACACAAAGAAGTTCCTGGGTCACAGGGTACTGGTATAACTATTCCAGTAAAAAAAATCACACCCTAATCAAAATAGTTATACTGGTACACAATCTGTATGCAAATCAGACCTAGACATATTCTTGCTCATTTATTAAAAGATTCACAGCATGTCTCCTATAGTCAATAAGAGCGGGGCAGTTGAGGGTGATCAACAACTTTTGGAAGCACTCTTCACATTACTGGATCAAACCTCTACTGAGAGAAAGATACGTACTCAAAAACGTACATGTCACAGGTACCCTAATAAACATACCTAGTTTGGCCCCAATACAGCAAACCACTTGAGCACATAAATAGTCCCACTGAAGTCAACAGGAATACTAACATGCTTAAAGTCAGGTGCTTTATGGGATCAGGAGCTTAAGCATAATATTTTCCAGTTAATAGAACCATTGTAGTACATTCTTGTTGATGAATGGCACAACCTGGTCTGTCTATACAGCATGATTGATATTGGCAAGACCCTTCACACAAGTTGACATTGCAAACTGTTGTGTGCTAGCATAAGCTGCCTGCTGACCAGCCTTCCCACCAGGCTGCTTCCTCTACTCAGGAAAATGAGTCAAATGGATCAACAGCAAAAACAAACAAACAAACAAACAAAAACCTATTTTTAAATGTGCAGCTCACTAGTTTCTTACAACAAACATTGGAATCTGAGCTGATTACTTCTGAGTCTTCTGCAAGAGGGAATGGTATCAGAAATAACAACTGTAAATAAATCAGGTCTGATCTGGTGAGTAGAGGCAGAGCCCCATTGAAACCAATGGAGCTGGGGTGATTTATGGTAAGCCTTAATAGGAGGCATCAAAGTTCATGATAACTCTTTATATTAACCCCTTCATATCTTTCTTGAAATATTTCTTTTTGAGATGACATTTCTCATGCTTAATGTTAATAAGAATTGATCCACAATGTATTAATAAAATTGGTTGGGCTATTTTTTTTTACATAATACAAGCATGGAAAAAAATAATCATGTATCTTAAATACAATTTTGACACTGCAGCCCTCACCCTATTTGCTACAGGTATGTGGTGAGGAGATTTGGTTGGGATGGCAGAGGAAATATATCTCTGAGTTCCTGGCTAGTTTGGGAGGGAATAGCCTTCCCCCACCCCCATCCCTCCTGGCAGCTTCATGGGCAGAGCTTGAATGGACTAGGGGAATTTTAGTTCCTGCCCTCAGAGCCTGATTTGCCCATTTATAGGCTGCATGGGCACCTCATTGGCCTGCAAATGTGAGTGTGGGAAGTTTATATTGCTCCTCCTGGCCATGAACTACCATTCACACCTGTTTTCTTTTCCCAGTTAGTTACCCTTCCATTGGGTGTTTTTAGGCGTTTCTCTGTTTCTACTGGTAGATTCCCAACTTTTCTCTCTGAGCTTTTGGCCAGCACCATCCCACTTTGCAGTTTGGCAGCTAGCCAGAAGTAGCTAGCTAGCTAGTTCTCACCTTCCTCAGAGAACAGAAGAGGTTTTTCCTGAAAGGAAATATTGTACTATTGAATTATTTGTCACAGCTGTGTAATAGATGTCCAGGGCAAGTTAATTGAGGTAGCAGGGGGCACAGAGTTGCTTCTGCAGTCCCAGGCACTGGCCAGGTGGCATCTGGCTAGACCATTGAGTGGTGAGGGAAAGGCTTCAATACCTATGCAGAAAGACACACCTCTTGTCTCACCACTTATCCCTTGCACAAGAAAATGAGGATATCTGGATCTGAGCATAGGTATATTACTCAGCTCCTATGATACGATAAGCAGAACATTAACTAAGCAGAACACAGTCTGTAGGAGAGAAAGAGAAAGCTGAGAGACAGCTAGATTCCAAGACAGTAGGAGATCCACAGTAACAGAGTGGCTGGTGTCCAGGAAGGTTCTTTAGGAAAAAAATAAGGTTGTAGCAGTAATTATTGGAGACCAAACTGGTCAAATCATGCAGAAATCAAAACAAAGTTTGCTAACATCATAATGTGATTGCCCCTAGTGATAAAATCCTATCCAATAGGTGCAGAGAACTAAAGAAGTTCTGGACTCTCAAAGGCCAATCCAAAGTGAGGTAGGAGAAAAAAACCCTAGGACTAATCATGATGCCAAGAAGAATATGCACTTGGGAAGAAACAGAGGGCTCTCAGGAAAACAATAAGTCATTTATACTCAACATAACCAAGTAAAGGTACCTGAGTCATCTCTGTGTAAACCAAAAAGGATTTCAAAGTAATTCATTGCTATTAACAGAATCTGTAAGAAAGAGAGTGAAACAAAGTTGTGACACTGCTGATTCATTGGGAAGAGTATGTGATGGATTGTAACAATTTAGCGAAAGCAAAGGGAGTGGGCTTGCTTCAGAGTAGCACAGAGATGCACTACACCATGGCTGAAAGAGGATGTCCACTATTGTCCAGAGTCATTCCAGAGCCAGAAATAGTGTGAAAGAGAAGAGCAATATGGGTAAAACTTCCCAGAATCCTCTCTGTTGCTGTGACTGACTGGAGTCATCCTATGTGTTAGCAGTGGCATTTTTTATCAGACTGGGAGGAGTGAGGTGTGTGTGTGTGTGTGTGTGTGTGTGTGTGTGTGTGTGTGTGTGTGTGTGTGTAAGTAATAGGAAGCAAACAGAACAGTGTTGGGCTAAAAGCATTAATTAAAATAAAAAACAAAGAAAATGTTACCGATGGAATCCTGGCCTGACTGAAGTCAATGGCAAAATTCCCACTGACAATTATAGGGCCAGGTTTTCATGCTGAGTATTGGGCTGGAGAGAGCGGAGAGTGTTTCAAAGATAGAAGCGTGATTTAAATGGGAAAAAAATGTATTTGGAATTATAGGAAGATGCCTAAACTTAGTCTGAGTAGCTTGGCTTTTAGGAATACTGAGCACCCAGCAGCTCCTATTGACTTCAATGGGAGCTGCTGGTTACTCAGCCTTTTTGAAAATCAGGCTATGCATTTAGGGGCCTAACTATGAACATAGGAGCATATCTGTAAGCATCCATTTTTGAAAATATTGACCTAAATAATTATACTGTGTATTGAATCAGGTAGTGAAATGTGAACATTGCTGGGAGAAATCCATTAAAGTGCACCATCAGGGAAAAGAATTCCTTGGAAACCTAAAAGACAAAAAGAGAGAAACCAGGCAGTGAGTATTTCCCCCCCACAATAAGCTCACTTGTAAATAAAATTTAAATGGAAAAAAAATTAGATCACTTACTTGATTAGCTTGAGCCAGGTTGTGACTGTGTGTTATCCCACCTCATTTCCTAGTGGAGATGAGCAGGAAGGAAGTATTGAATGGTAATGCTAAAAGGTAAAAATATAAAAGAACTGTATATAAACTGAAAGGCTAATCGATAAAATCACACTTATCAGACAAAACTGGAGTGGTGAGTTAAATCCTTTACCTTCCATGCTTAAGAGCTGAAGAGAGTTGTGAATTCTGTAGTCAAAAGAAAATTCTGAAGCTCAGTATAAAAGGTGTGGTGTGCTGAACTATTCAGGACAGATGGTCCTTTCTGCTATCTCTTACTGGTAACTACTTAGAGCTGGTAGTGAACCACACCTCTGGACATCCAAAGAAATAACAAATTAGAGTCAAAGTTGTCCCATGTTTCAGTCAGCTGTTACCATCAGAAGTACTTGATGGAGATTTATACTTCAATTGACAGAAAGAGGAGGCAGAAAACATTTTGGCCCCTAATTACCTTCCTTTTGTGAATGAACAAATCACCTTCAAGTCAGTCTGGTGGCTCAAGTTTTCTTGTTCTGTTTGCATTATTAGAGTGCTATTATTTCTGTTTGGATTGTGTACTCTATGTAGGCAGATTAACACCTACCAAGAGACAGAAAATATTGGGTTTGATTCGCTCTTGAGTTGGAACTCCACTCAGCTCACGACGGAGGAAGCGTCATTAAGCAGCTGGTTCTGGCTCTGAAAATCTCAAGGTCAGACCCGATGGAGGCCTGACTATGGTGCAGATGCCAGGACACTTATGGGATTTGAAGCTGGATTTATGCCACCTGGTTGGTGCAAAGGAGCTGTAACCATACATGGCCCATATGGGATGAAATCCGGGTTCCACTGTCATCAATGGTAGTTTTGCCATTGGCATCAATGGAGCCAGAATTTCACGCATAGTTTCTTTGTTTTTCAAGAAAAGATTGCTAAGTACACAGGATAGACATGATGATTATATTTCAGGTGTTAAATGTTATTGATTGATAAAGTAAATCATCTTCAAGCATATCCAAACCAATGTGAAACACCTCTGGATATCATCTTATTAAATGGTGACCTTATTATCATTAAAGAGCTGGAGAATAAATATAGCAAAATGAGAAGGGCTCCCTCCTCTTACAATACATATCTTAATATTTCTTGACATTGAAAGTCTTGGCATTTCTTCTGGTTCAGGAGACATTATTCAATTGTAACATCTGGTTCTCTCCCTTTTTAGTGTTTAGCTAAACAGAAAAGTCATAATCCTAGACTGAAGTCATCCTGCAATGTTTCCATAGACCTATTCAAGGTATGACAAAAATATCCCAGAGATGCTTTCCATTCCACCATATCACCCGCCAGCTGTCCAACAAAGTGAAAAAAAAGATACATTTGTGTTTAAAAACTCACAGATAAACCAAGAAGTCAAACAAGACTATCAATTCACAAATATAAAATGAGGATTGCAGTAAATATTGCTACCAACTTCACTATATTAAGCTCACTATTGCATCTACTATTCTGATATATATATATATGGGGAATGCTTTCTTATGGAGAATATATTGGATTAACATATTTCTAAAGGTTGTCTCTTTCACCAGAGATGAGAAGCTGGTCCAATAAAAGATATTACCTCACCCACCCTGTCTTACTCATATTTCTAAATAGTCATCATAAAAAACAAATGTATATGACACAATGTCTAAAACACATGCTAGTTGTTAAAAATACATGGCAATAAGTAGTTGATCCATTGATATCCTCCTATTTTGTTGACCTTGTCTTTTCCTATGGATGATGTGATTAATTTTAACTAAGAAGAAACACATTTTGTCACATCCAGTTCCAAATTAGCAAGCAAGCATTTTCCATAATGTTGTCCCAAAGATAGGGCAGCTGGATAACTGAAAGCACAAACAGAAGCAATTTGCATTTGACTTTCAGACAAAACTGACAGGTGAAATCTATATAAAGGATGCTTCCCAGATTTAATTGTCACTGTAGAGAAGTCTAGCTGATTTAGGCCTGACATTAACCATTAATTTGAAATACAGGTTTCTGACTGGTGTTAAATTAGACCCTGGCTAATTTTACACTAGTCAAAAATCTGGTGTGAAATTAACCAGGGTCTAATTTAACATAAGATCTTGCACCAGGGGAGCAATTCATATGCTTCAGTATAACTTGAAAGTGTTAAGAGTCTCCATCTCATTACAATTTCTTTTTTCTTCTTCTTTTTTTATAAGGTCATCTTTTATGAAAGAGCACAAGACCTTGGAGCTCAAAAACATCCTGCTTCCACTGAACTCATCATTTTAATAATGCTCCTTAATGTAACAAGAAACAGCAATATAATGAGAAAGTAGCATGTATTCTCCATTTAAAAGAAGGGATGTTCAGATGATAATTACACTAAGTGCATGCAGGATATAAAACATAGTGTTCCTTAAATTCTTACTCACTCATTTCTGTGGCTGTAACAGTTATGTTGTGCCAAGCAGCTGTCTCTCGGTCCAGAAGTTTAGTTATAATGATTGTTCCATTGTGTGCATTGATGCTGAACAATCTCTTTAAATACGTGCTGTGGACAATAGAATACCTGCACCAAAAAAGTAAAGAGATTGCCTAATACTGAAATGTTCCATCTGAAACAAGGACATATAAAGCTATTGTCAGTCGAGAAAACAGAGCTGTGGATATATCCATATAAATGTGTGCAGCAGGAACTCAGAAATTATGAAAAATGTACACTTATAAACATTTAAAATTCACTGCTGCCAAGATCAAAGCTCTTCTTTTCATAAAACTAAATATGCCTCAGATCTATATTAATGTGAACTGAATCTAAAATGCATTATTCATTCTTATTTCTAAGTCGGTCTCACAGCAGGTGAATGACTTGGTTGAAAAGAAACAGCAAAAATGCCACTTGTGAAATGAATAACACTGGCAACTAAGTAGAGGTATAATGGTAAATCTATTTTATTGTTGCTGACATGTTATGATGTCGAAGGAATGAGCATTAGGGAAAAAGAGAGGCATCTGACTATCTATAATGAGATGTCTGCTAACCCCAGGTACAAAATCCAAAAGTGAGAAATGATTGCAATGAGCCCAACTTGGAGCGCTACTGCAATAACCATCATTTGAAAAGCTCTGCATGCAATGTTCATATGCACACATACAAAATGCAGGTGGAATGATAGTTAAATTCTTATCATTGGCCACATATGAGTGACTATGAAAAAGGCAGAGAGTGAAGTCAAATATATAAATTAGAATGGCAGAGATTTTTAAATTATTGGATTTTTTTAAAAAAATAAGATAAAACTAAATATGTGGCTTTATTCATAAGGCACAGTAGGTGGCTCTATCTTGGAAGTGAAATTTGCGCATACTCAGAAAGTCTGCATTGGTCCTGTTCAGAATACCTGTACTTAACAATTCCCTCTTCTTCTCCAGCTTTCATTTTGCTTGATAAAGCCTTTATATTACAAATTGACACTTAGGACTCTTCTCTGATAGCCCTTATTAAATGCCAGTGACTGGACGACTCTCTAACTTTTAATTTATAGTTACCATGCAGCCTGCGTGAAAATCAGCAAGATACTAAATCCGAGAACTACTATAATAGATTATCATCTGTTCACTTCAGTTTAGCAAGAGGCTTGTCAATGTCTCCTTTATAAACTCTTATTTCATGGATTTATAATTCAGCTTCCAACATATTTCATTTATGAGAGTATCCTCTCATCCCTCCTCCCCACACAATCTTTTCTTGTTGTTTCTGTTTTGTTTTGTTTTTTTCTGATTTCAGACATTTGTTTGTTTTAAATAAACTGTATTTATTATAACATATATTGCTGTTTGCAAACTGGTGTCCATAATGGCAATCAGGCCTGGTTTTGTTTTGTTTTGTTTTTGTATGATAAGAAAACACTGACAGCTGAGTTATTGTTGAATAATTGGCTGCATATGCATATACTTTCCCCCAAACATACATATATATGTTTTAAAATCATAGTTGATGCATGCTGCGAAATGAAATGTTCCATCTTAAAGGAAGTCTAAGGTGCAACAAACCTGCTTAAACATTGCTGGATTGGGGCAATAGACACACATGTACATCACAGCAACCCCTAGAGAAATATTTTATTTTGAAAAAATATACTATACAAATGTTATAAATATTCACAGTATTTACATGTTTTGGTACAGATGCTATAATTCTCTAAGCAAAAAAACCAAGTGTTTTGAAAAATTCTGTACATATATTTATACTTTTTTAACTTAATTTTACCCCAGGCTAAGTCAATATAATAGGAAACTAGTATTTAAAAAGACCAAAAAAAATGGAAATCTATAGTCTATTGAAGCATAGATGATAATAGAGTATATCAGCTACTACGAACTTGATAATTTAATCCACACTAGTGGATTATTTTGCACCACACTAGTTTGTCCTGTACCTTAGGTTGTCTAAATTAAGTGGTGTTCAATTATGTCAATTGACTCTACAAGCTATTTTAATTATAAATCATAGCTAAAGATGAATCAACTGTGTCCTGCCTTAAGATACAGTGAAACTATTTTGTGAAATACATAGTTTGTAGAATTGTTGACTACAACATTTCACTATGGGGAAATATCAATCCTGGAAGGCTGAAAGAGAAGGGAACTGGTACAGTTATGTTACACAGAGCTGGCTAGATCCCGGCTGTGGGAGTGGACACTGTTCCAACCCAAGTCTAAAACATAGCCCTGCACTACAATATTTCCCTCTGCCCCTCTGTAAAGGAGATTTTGGGGAGCAGGCTGGAGTAGGGATAGGGGCATAGCCAGTGGATCAGCAATTATGCAGAACACAGTGACATCTGTGCTACTGCAGACCTGAGGTTTTAGCTGTGGACATGGCACCACCGTTCTGCTGTTGCTCCATATCCTCTACAGGGCCACTATTTGATCTATTTTTCCATCCACTGGGTACTATGAAGAATTGATTTACAAAACCCATTTATTCAGGCTTTGTGCAGGGGTCAGGATTAAGCCCAGAGGGAGGGAAATGACATTTTACTATTCTAGACTATTTGCTTTAAGGATATCCAGGCTATCACAACGTAGGTGAACTTTAGTTCATTCATGAAGCATAGACCTGTGGAATGGAAAAGAGTCCCCTGGAAATTTTTCTCACTTAAATAGTCTTGGGGCCCCTTTGAAAATCTCAGCCCTGGTTTTTAAATCACTTCTTCCTAGCATACCTATTTACATTTTACAGTGTGTACCTGATGGGACTGTTGGCATTGTCTGGATCTCTGGCAGTTATAGCACCAACAAAGGAGCCATTTGTGGCCCCTTCAGCGATTTCCATCACATAGTTCTGTGAGGTGAAAACTGGAGGCTCATCAGCATCTTCCACACTGATCTTGATAATGGTTGTGTCTTCAAAGGGCCCTTCTTTCATAAAATGGTCATCCATTTGCCTGTTGATAGCTTTTACTCTAACACTGTATCTCCTTTTGCTCTCAAAATCCACTCTCTGTAGACAAACAAAGTGGGAAGTGGAATATTCCTTTTTTTTTTTTTGTAGAATTTGAAAATTAATAATACATTAATGACTGATGTAAGATTAAAGACAAGAAATAGTGGTACACTTCTTTTGGGAATGTTTTAAAAGCAGTTACACACACATATATACACACTGCAATAACAGTTTAATTATTAATCTGTGTCTTACTTTAATTTGATTTCACTATTAAGGATTGATTTCCTTGGTTTGCTCTGATGTTATGATTTAATAGTATTGTAATGGATACCTTACTTTATTTTGTCACTTATGTTTAATGTAGGTTATGCTCTTAATGCCTTTATTTCACATGTAGAGTTAACACTATACAATATACCATATGAATTTTCATGTAGAATAAGGGGAATTAATTACTTTTCAGATGTTCAAACTGAGTTTATTACAGTTTAGTCTTCAGAAAAAATAACTCTGCCTCCCCTTTAAGAAAACCAATGAAAATAACTCACTGACCACACTGTCTGTCATACCATTTGTTTAGTCAGGATTAGTAATACAAACTACAGCAGGAAATATTAGCGAAATAGCTTCCTTTCCTTGTAACTGTTCCAAATGGGCAAAAGACAGCAACATCAAATTCTTTAGTCTCCCATACTTCACTGAAGTGCTGACATTGTCTGAGTAAATACCCTGTGCTCTCTAGCTCCATCACAGAATATTTTTTTGGCTTCCCATACCATGAGAACATAGGTAACCAACTGAATGAACTTACTTTCTGTCTTTTCCCTCCCCTGCAAGGTTTAAAATGAAACCTTGTCATCAGTTCAGTTCTAGTAGCTAACTCTTTTTCTCCCTATGTGATGCTAAAATAAGTCCCATATACAACTGAAGCTTCCTGAGTGTGTTTCACTAAAGAAATCATAACACTTTTCACTTATACACAGAAGTACCTTCCATCTCAAGATCTTAACATTATTTACTAACAGTGTGTTATGCCTCAGAACACTCCTCTCCTATTATTCTTCCCATTTTACAGGTGAGGAAACAAGGCACAGAGAGGCTAAGACATTTTCCCACAATCACATAAGGAGACAAGTGCAAAGCTGGGAATAAAACCCAGATATCCTGACCCCGATTGCTTGAGCCACAAACCAAAAATATCAATTTACTTTCTAAGCTAGTGAGGTTGTTTTTCCCCACACCATTCCAGATCCTATTTTCAGTCAGATTATTAGTGCTTAAAGAAGCCAGATAGAAAAAAAACATGGAAACAACAACATGAAGTGTTGTTGTTTTAGTAGCAGTTGTTGTTATTATTATTTTAAAACATTAATGATATGTTTCATTTTAGTGGGTTTTTTAATGTCTCACCTCTTTTAATATAACAATTCCTTCTTGAGTCTCATTGTTAGTAATGATGTCAAAAACAAGTGATTCCTCTCCTTCGATGACATAATTCATGGCTGCATTCTCCCCTATGTCACTGTCCTCTGCCATGATTTTGCCTATGGTAGAGCCCGCTGGTGCCGCCTCAGAGATATTCATGTAGTAGAACTCTTAAAGAAACAGCCAAGTACCATCACATTAAACATCAACTTTGTCAATGATCTATAACAGTTGAAAGCAGTGGTGTGCAACCTTTGGCCTGGGGAATAGTAGTGGCCTTTGAAACACTCACCTGAGGCCATGGGGGGGTGACTATTTAAGAAAAAATGGTTGCCTGAATATAAATTGAAAATATGTTTCCTGAGCTGGGTAATGTGAGTATCAAAGGGAAGTGTTTGAACCAACCTCATTCCTGTGAGGAGGCACTAGGGGGCAGCACCTCCATAACTGCATCACAACTGCTCCCCTGCTGCCTGAGAAACAGCTCTGAGGTGAGCTGGGAGCTCTCTGAGCAGATACTGTCATATTCCTGCTACAGCTGCTCAGCAGTGACCCTATTGGTAGCCTGCTACTTTGCAGGGGTAGGGATAGGGTATCAGGATAAGGCCCTGGCGCTGCACCTGCTCAATATTCCTGACACCCTAATGAGCCAGCTAGGCTGCCTGATGGACTGCCCTGCCCTGCCCTGATCGTCTGAGGAAGCCAGCAGGCCAGTTCTTAAGCTCAGCAGCTGCAGTAGCTTGCTGGCTGCTCAACGCCCACACCCTCACTGCTTCCCTGTTCTTGTATCTCACCAAGTCCTGCTCTGCTCATCCATAGCTCCTGCCCTGCACCCAGCCTTGTTCCCACCCAGTCCCAATCTTGCTCCTGCCTCAGAACCAGCCCTACTCCTGCTTTCCCTGTCTCCTGGTAATCTGGTTCCAACCCTCGGCTGTGATTCCTGACTCCAACTGTGTCTCAACCCTGGGCTCTGGCATTCAGACTCTGATTCCATTTCGGAACTTCAGCCCTGCTTCTTGGTTCTGTCTCTGTCTTGATCCCTGGCATTTGGACACCGACCACGAGGCCAGGCTGCCTACAACCCATTCTCCTGACAGTTTGAGCAGCCTGAAACTAAAACAGAGGGAAACTGGGCTGACAAGGGGTCCAGAGCACTGGGTAGCATGGATCCCTCCCCAGCCAATCTTTCCCTGCTAAAGATAGGGGTTGCCTTACAGATCCTGGAAGCCCAAGTTGCTAACCTGCAAGCCAACGTCACTGTCCTGCAGGCACAGAATGTAGCACTGCACAGGCAGGCAATGCCACCCCTGACTCTGCCTCCCACTTGGTGTGAGCCAAAGATTCTCCTGCCTGATAAGTTTAACGGTGATCGGGGCATGGTTCAGGGGATCCTCAATCTATGCTGGCTCCTCTTTCTGCTGTGCCTGCAGTCATTCCCCACTGATCAATTCAGGGTACAGCTGATTCTCAGCTTGCTGACTGGGGAGGCTCTGGCGAGGACATCCACACTCCTAGAGAAAACAAGCCCAATCCTGGGCCAGCTTGAAGACTTCATTCAAATCATGGATGTGGGTCCTCAGTGACCCTAATTATAAGTGTACAGCTGCGGCCACCCTGGGAGTGTTGCACCAGGACAGATACTGAATGGAATGAGACTTCACAGCATTATCATTTCCACTTCGACCTAAATGATGACATCAAGAAGAGCTGGCACAAGTGGACTCTCCACCGACTCTGGATGCCTTGATGTCTTGATTGACCTAAAGCATAAAAACTGTCAACCATCTGATGGAACGCTGCCAAGAAAGAAGGTCAGCTTCCCGACTCCTGCCAGCCCTGCCATCTCTGGCTCACCAACCTTCAGCACCTTCCCCACAGCCCATCCCACACAGCTCGACACAGAGAAAAAGCAGCGTTGGGCATTGGGGATATGCCTATACTGTCGAAGACCAGGACACTTTGTGTCAGGCTGCCCTGCTAAGGTCCAATTGGCACCCTGGTCAGGGAATGCCAAACCCCAGCCACTGATAGTAGGGTCTGGGTTGGGGTGTTGCTCTCTGCCTCTCATTGGTACCCAACATTAGTATATGTCTGCTGGTATCTTGGCAATGAGCAGGCAGGTCCCGACATATCTCCAGCTTCCTCTACAAGTCTGACACCTCTCCATCTCCAAGGTCCACCTGGAGTCACTTGTGGATTTGAGTGTCTCAGGTAACTTCATGGATCAGGTCTTTGCATGAATACACCAGATTCCCACCTAACACAAAGACATCCTGGAGTTGGTGGAGTCTATCGATGGCTTGCTTCTTTCATCAGGCCTGGTTACTCACTACTGAATCACATCCACACCCTGGATCTGTTCTGGACATTTCACAGAAACCAGGCCTGGGGGTACCTAGAAGATGCCCTTCATGAGAGAGGTACTGTTAGAGTAAGTCCCTGTAGCTGCAGCTGCACCTGCTCAGCACTCCTGACACCCTAACAAGCCAGCTGGGCTGCCTGATGGACTGCCTTGCCTGATTTATTGAGGAAGCCAACAGGCCAGTTCTTAAGCTCAGCAGCAGCCATAGCTCACTGGCTGCTCAATGCCCACACCCTCTCTCTCTCTCTCCCAGGGCTTGTCTCTCGCTAAGCCTTGCTCCTCCTCTGCTCCTCCACAGCTCCAGTCCAGATCCTGCCCTGTAGTAAGCCTTGTTCCCCTCCTGTCCCCGTCCTGTCTCAGAACCAATCCTGCTCCTGCATTCCCTTACTCCTAGTAAGTCAGTTCTGACCTTTGACTCTGCTTCCTGGTCCTGGCATTCAGACTCTGACCACTAGGCCTGACTCCCACTCCAACCACTAGACCTAACTGCCTACAGCTCAGTCTCCTGGCAAAGGGAAGGGAGGAGAGAGAAGATTAAGGTTCTACACTGCCTGTTTCCTTGCTAGATTGAGGGATCCATAGGGAGGACAGCATAGCAGCTCAGTTGCCTATGCCTGAGCATAGGGAAATAGAAGATTGATTGTGGCTCTTTGGCTTTTTTAAACTATTGGATGAAATCTTAGCTTAGATGAAATCAGTAGCAAAGCTCACATTAACTTCAGTGGGACTAGGAATTCATCTGTTAAATTTAATTCTACTGCTGAATAGTTGGACCCAACTGATTTACAGCATTTGTAAGGCGTGCACTTGCAACATTATTATTATTTACGATAGGTTTCTGAATAAAAAGTATCTAAATCTGAATTATTTCCCACCACTTCATTCTGAAACCACCTTTGTTTTCCACACTTTTATAATTAATCTTTATTTCAGATTAGTGACCACAGGGTGCAGAAAACCAGTGGTGTGAAACCTCCTCTCTACATATGCACACTCTGGGAAGACTGCCATTAAAATATAGATTTCTGTATTAAACCAGCATAGTGTGATTATTTCTCCTGAATGCAGCTGCATGCTAGATAGCAGTGGCAATGCATGGCTTCCCTACTAGTTCAGTTTGTATTTATCGTTTAATTAGTAAGTCCTGAAAGAGAATTTTTATCCTTCGAGAAACATAATTTTACAGTTGTCAATATATTAACAGTAATAAAGAAAAATTATGCTCTAAACCCCAAGAGAAAAAAAATACTTTTTTTGTATTTAACTTCCCTAAAGGTAGGTATCTTGTTATCTCAAAACTATAACAAAACATAACACTGGCTTAAGCTCTCTAGCTATTTAGTCCAAGCTTTTTTTGTGTGGAAAAGTTATTGGTTTATCAATCTTTTATTTGATATAAAAGGCAAAATGTAGATCTGATGTAAATGGGTATACCACTGAACTCACTGACATTGCACTAGTACTAAATTTTCCCCACAGTCTAATGTGTAATAATAAAACTTCTTGCCATTTACTCACTTTGTTGAAATATGGGTTTGTTGTCATTGATGTCAGAGAGGTTGATGGTTACAGTTGCTGTTCCTGAAAATCCACCCATTTGCCCAACCATATCTTTGGCTTGGATAATGACAAAGTATTGCTCCTTAGTTTCTCTGTCCATTTGGGAAGAAATTCTAATGACCCCTGGAAGATACAGTTAGCTAAGCACATTATTTACAATATCTGACCAGACATTAAGAGTACAAAAAGAAGCATCAGATTCAGTACCACTAAGAGGTTTCACAATTCATAACATCTGTAGGCTGAGCTTATTCTTCCATTCCCACACTCCCACCCATCTGACACCCTCCCATTGTCATTTATTGCAGGGGTTCCCTGCACCCTCCATCCTTTCCCTCATGCCACGGGCTCTGTGTGACTCCTTCCCACCATGCCAGAGTTTCCTATTACACCATGTCCTGGCTCTATATGCATCCCCATTACCCCATGCTAGGGATTCTATGTGCCCCTCCCATTTGCCCTTCTCCCACACAATGCCCCCCATCCTCTGCTCATGCCATGTTAAATTGTATTGGGAGGATGGACAGAAATGGGATATTGTTATGCTCAAAGGCATTAATTGGTGCTATCAACCAGTGGTTTAATCATTATACAGTTGCATAGGTACCTGAAGCTGGGTTAAACGGAGTAAAGGGAGCTACACATGTCCCCCATGATCCCCCAAATCAATACGGTTCTGCTCATTGGTTCCTAGAATATTCCCCGAAGTTTTGGAATTGATCAGATGCTGTTTTGAAAGGTTGTTTTGTTACATACAAATTGAAAGACAGACTAACAGACAAATGCCATCAAGTTTTAAGTCTTTGGCCACAACCAATAATATACACACTGATTAGTTCATAGCACATGTGGCCTTGTGCTGGAAGTTAGGACTTCTTGTTTTATATGTTCCTGGATATCCCACTGTCTCACTTTCACCTTTAGCAAGTCCTTTAACTTTCTGTGCTTCAGCTTACTCATCTCTGAAATGAGAATAATAATATTCCCTACTTCAGAGAAGTATTGAGGTATAAATAAATTATGTTGATTAAATTTTGTTTGAGGTGTTAAACATAAAATCTTATAGACTTGGGAGTATTATTATTATATGTCCTGGAATTTAATGTTTGCATCGTGACTATTATTTGAACCAGTTTTATATATGTCTTAAAAATAGGGAGATATCTGAAATGTCTCACAGGTTGAAATTTTCTTAGATTTATGTGAAATATATTCCATTTTATTTAATGAAGTGACTATGGGCACCATCCAAAAACAACTGAAGTAAACTCATTCTATTGACTTAAATGGTCTCCAAATTGGGCCCTAAGGGCTTGATCCTGCACTAGTCAAGTCAATGGGAGTTTTTTCCATTGACTTGAGCAGGAGCAGGATCAAGCCCTAAATCAGGAGACATTCAGATACTACAGGTGTGGGTGCTAGATAGGCAGGTAGATTGTTTGATCTGAGGACATTATACTTGTGCTGTCTTGAGAAAATAAGATTACAATCTATTGTAATTTTTACCTGACACACAGATATTTTAGGAGAGTTCATGAATGAAGCTCGGGTTATAGGAAGATCTAACAATACCTGTCTTTGGCTCCACAGAGAAGTAGGGCTGTCCTTGCAAAATACTATAAAGCAGTCGGGCACTATTGCCATAAGCAGGATCATCTCCATCTGTAGCTGTAACCTGTATCACTGAAGTACCTGAAAAGAAAAGAAGTTAAATAAGAAATTTCTTATATATATTTGTTTAAAATGAAATGACTGTTTGCCATATAAATAACATATAACTCTCTCTTGGCATATCTATAGCTTTTAACCAGTGTCAGATTCTCTCTTCTTGTCTCGTCTTTGTCTACATCTATTTTTTTACCCATTTCATTTAATATAAATCAATTCATACTGCATGAATATATTTAGTACTGGCCAACTACCACCCAGTGTCAAACGTCTCATTCTCGAGCAAGCCAACTAAATGCTCATGTAACTAAAGCTAACATTCTAAACCCTGCATAATCTGGATTCAGGCAAGGACTTGGGACTGAAACTGCCTTAATGGCACTGATGGTTGATCTTCTGCTGTCAATGGATAGAGGACAGACATCCATTCTCATCCTCCTGGATCTCTCCGCAGCATTCAACACTGTTGACCACAAGATTCTGCTGTCTTACCTGAGAGAGGTGGCAAGAGTTCAGGGTAATGCACTAAGATGGTTTGAGTCCTTCCTGGAGGGATGCACCTAATGAGTAATGATGGGAAACTGTACCTTCACCACTAGACCTGTTACTTGTGCAGTCCCAGAAGGATCAATTTGTTTTTTCTCTGGTTATTTTCAGGATTTACACACAACCACTAGGTCAGGGGTCTCAAACTCAATTTACCTTAGGGCCAGTGCCAGTCCTCCCAGCAGGCCAATAATGTCACTGAAGATGGTGATCAGAAAAGAAAATGTTTATATTATATTTTTTATTTTGAATTTCTTAGAAATAATAAAACTGTCATACAACTTTATACAATCCTTCGCCTGCCAGAGAGTTTTTAATCTTTACCATACACCTGGCAACGCTTCAGTTCTGTCAATTTGTTGATGTTTGGCCGCAGTTAAAACCTTCCAGATTGCAGCAAGGTGTGCATCAGATAGTTGTATTCGGTATTTTGACTTGTTTATATTCATTGTGGAAAAAGGTGATGCTGCCTCCATGGCTGACTCTGCCCGGCAACAAGTGATGGTATCTCTTTCCCTCTCCCCCAACCAATGGGAGCTGCGGGGTGGGGTGGGGTGGCGCTTACAGCAGACATTGCCAGCAATGTGGCTGCATGCGTCTCTCCTCCGCGGGCCACAGTGGGGAGGTTCTCGGGCCGCAGATGGCCCACGGGCCGGGACTTTGAGACCCCTGCACTAGGTGAACTGGTCAGATCAAAACTTAAATGACAGCAATATGCTGATGATACACAACTGTACCTATCCTTCGACAAATATGACCACATCGCAACCACCACCAAAAAGGCCCAGTGCTTGGAAGAGATCAGTTCTTTGATGAAGCTGAAGCTGAGGCGGATCAAGACAGAGGTGATGCTGGTGGGCAGAGGACAGGATTTCGAAGAGTTTGCAACCACAGTGCACTCACAATTGGTCAATTCAGTCCATAGTCAATTCAGTCTGTGAAGGAGAACTCTTACATTCCTTTCTGAAGTTGAGCTCTTACATATCAGCATCTACAAATAAGATTTTCTACCATCTCCATCTGGCTTGGAAACTCCATTCCATCTTGGTGCATGAAGACCTGGCCTTTGTCACCTCTCGGCTGGATTACAGCAATTCACTATAACTGGTCATGCATCCTTCAGCACTTAGGAAACTCCAAGTAGTTCAGAATGTTGTAGCACATCTCCTCAGCAACACAGGCTGCTACAAATACATCAAACCCACCTTCCACTCTCTATAGGCTTCCCACATAATTTAAAAACAAGTTAAAGGTCTCAGTCCTTATCTTCAAAGCACTACATGGCCTGGGCCCAGGGTGTCTAAGACTGTGGTTGACAACTATGTTCCTGTGGCACAGTTGAACTCTCAACATTAAGAGTAAATCTTGTCTGTGCAGGAGACAACATCTTCTCCAGAGACTGTCTAAGGCTGTGGAATTAACTCCCCGAGGAAGTAGGGACCATTACAAACCTCATCACTTTTTTTGCTCCAAGTTCAAGGCTCATTTCTTTGATCTTGCCTTCTCCTATCAGAACTACATAGCAGCAGTATGTGTATATATAAGCCACACACTGCCAAAACAAGACATTCCACTGCACATATTTCTCTCACTGGAGAGAAAATGAGAAAACAAACCTGTGATAGATATGTAGTCATGCTGATTATTGCACTACTGGAAGGTGCTCAGGTACTATGGTGATGAGTGTGGTATAAAAACCTCATAAGCCGGTTCGTTTATAAGCTGACCCCCCCCCCCCCCAGATGGATAAGTAAAAATTTTTATAACTCATTCATAAGCCGACATTATAATTCAGGGGTCAGCAAACTTTGGCTCCCGGGCCATCAGGATAAGCCACTAGTGGTCTGAGTTTGTTTATCTCGAGCGTCCACAGGCACGGAGGTAAACCTAAGTAAACAAAGTGTCCTGGCGCGCCAGTTGCTTACCCTGACAGGCCGGGACAGCAACTGGTGGGGAAATTTTTGGGGGGGGAGAAGCTGGGAGTCAGGGGAGTAACCCTGGTGACCACCCCCCACATGACCCCACCCCTAGCCCGGGACCACCACACTCTCCCAATCCCATCCCTTCCCATCTTATCTGGGGAGGGCCAGGGAAGGATGTCTCTGACCTGGCTGGAGCTGCTCCGGCAGACTGGGCAGCACAGCTGCAGCATGTTCCAGCGGACAGGGCCGGGCGGCACGGCCGAAGCGTTCTCCGACACCCGGGCAGCACGGCCACAGCCTGCTCTGGGGGGTGGGGCCGAGCAGCACAGCTGCAGCCTGCCAGCCCCAGAGCTGCAGCTGCTTCGGAGGCGGGGGGGAGAGCAGTGTGGCCAGAAGTGGAGAGACTCTGGCCCCGCCTCTTCCCTTCTGGCTCTGCTGGCTGTACTGCCTCTCCTTGCTCCCTCTGTTGTGGGGAGGGGCTGTGTCCCACCTCTCCCTCTCTATACCCGTTCATAAGCCGACCCCCGACTCTGGTGCTTCCCTTTTTACTAAAAAAATTCAGCTTATGAACGAGTATATATGGTAACTTAGAATAGAATAGTACACTGTACCTGACTTCTAACCATTTCATGTACCCAGCTATGTCATCCTACAGTGCAGAGAGAGAATGGTAGAGTGTATGTTCCAAAAATAGGCTCAATAGAAGGCTTAATATTTCTTCTTTTCTTCCGCCTCTGTACTGGTTCCATTCTCCTTTTCAATTTATATTAAAACAAAAGATTAACTTGTGACTTTCCAGTGGGATTTTATCTCTATATTGGCAAATACTGTATATTGTCCTCAGTTTTTCTAATTTATGATATGTGAATGGGCTACTTTCAGATTTATTTTCCATTGAATATGTTTTAAGATGTTTTATTAAAGTGCTCCATATAAAAAACAAACCAAAACAAAAGACAAATATTGTATGAACCTCTAATTTAAAACCTACAGAGGAGCTGATAGAAATAAACTGTTAACAAGCAAAGCAGCCAGGAAATAGAACAAGACTCTGATAGCATTTTATATCCTTGAGGCCTTTAATGAGCCTTTCCTACTGCAAAAGAGATAGCAAAATCAATCTGCAGAACACGATTTCATCTCTAGTTGGGAGTCAGTCATGTCCTAGATCCAAAATTGACAACATCCCCATGGGCCGTCCATGAGGATATCCTTGCAAAGAAATATTCCTCAGCATCATCATTTTATAATAAAATGGTTATTTTTATCTTATTTCTTACCTGACTTCTATATAAGAATACAAATAGCTACCTCTCTTGAGGAAAAACAAGACCCAGAGCCACTTTCCATGACTTTCTGACATATGATCACATTATAACATCTTATCATAAGACAGTCTCTTCCATTGCATGTTTTCTCTGATAATTAAGTCAGCAACACCCTGAAGGTTTGGGGTCACTAGTGTAAAATACAGTATCTTCTCAAAATATCTTGATCCGAGTTGAGGCCACTCTCTGGATATTAAAATACTCTTTTAGAAACTTCTCAGACTAAAGACTCAGTAGTCTGGAAAAAGCAGTAGTTTGGCTAGTCTGGAGCGAATTGCTGTTCCTTTGCTGTTGACTTCAAGAGCAGTTCTATGTCTAGAGCAAGTATAGAATACCACCCTCAGAACATGCCTATAATATCAGTCTCAGAGTGAAACTAATGGGGGTGGGGAGTGGAGAGAAGAGAGAGTCCCCCCCACACACACACACACACGTGGCCTTTAGGTGTATATGTGGCACTTTTTCGAGCATGTTATGTAGAATCCACTCTACCTATAGGCAGAATAAGCAGCTGCCTAGGGCTGCAAATTTTGGGGGCCTCCGATGGGCAGAAATGGTATAAGTGGCAGTGGTGATGGCGGGGTATGAAGATGGTGGGGCTGCCCAGTGCAGGGGGTGGCTGGGGCTCTGAGCAGCAAAAAATGGCCCTCTACTGCACTAGTGGGGAAGTGCTCCTGCCTCTTTCTCAGGGGCTCCAATGAGCAGGAAGCATCCCCCAAATAGGCTGTGCCTGATGGGGAAGCACTCTCGCCCCACCCCCAGAGAATAAGATCACGGGTACTACCAGGAGCAGCCCCGAGCTGTTCAGCACCTGTGTCTGAGGGTGGGGCTTTGGCTACAAGTGCAGTGACTCACCCGGCTCTGTGTTGGTGCCAGCCTGCACCTACTGCTCCGCACCCAGTCTCTGTGGATCTTGCTGCCCCAGCTGCTGCTGCCACCACTCTGGGCGCATGCTACTGCTGCTGGGGGGGCCAGGCAAGGGAGGGGGGCCGGGGGTGTGGAGTATGGGCAGACAGGCAAGGGGCCCCATTGTGATTGAGCTGAGCAGCTCCAGGGGCAGGGTTGCAAGGGCTCAATGTGGAGTGTGTCCCTGGCCTCAGGGGATGGAGGAAACCATGAAGCATTGCAGGGAACAGATGGGGAGCACTATAATGGTGCAAGGCAGAGGGGAGGTGCAGTCAAAATCAAGGGATGCATCAACCACACTTTTTCAACCCATTATCCCCCTAGTTGCAAAATCTGGCTCTGCCACTGATCAAACTGGTGATATATATATATCTCTATTGCTGGCAAGAAATTTCAAAGATAAATTGACAGGTTAATCTTCAACAACCACGAACATCTGAGGCTTACAACTTCAGAAGCAACACTGTTCTCAAATATGACTGACGAGTAAGTACACTCAAGTACATAAATGTTAACTCAAAACAAACTGTGATCTAGAAACAGAAGGTCACCAGAGATCAGTCTCACTGAACCACTCCTGGCATACGAAAATCACTGTTAAGCATGAAAATAATGCAGCCCTTTTGAAGTAACTGAGTATTAATATTGACAAAAGCTACCACTGTGGATAATCCAGTGGATACAGTGTATGATTGATGCCATCTCTGAAACAGGAACCAAAATACAAACAGTAAAGCTCAGAAATGTGCTGTTTTATGGGATTATATTTAATAGATCAGGGATATAGATACACAGAAAAAGAGATTGCTTATGTGACTGCAATATGATGATTACAGCCTATTGGGTCTCATTCAGTTAAAGCCATGTTTTATTTTCTACTCATTTTATTAAAAAATGAATACTTGAAGCTGTGATTGGTAGTGCTGCCCATTTGGGCAGCTCCAGTCCAATCCCTCTGGTTCTGTGTTGGCTCTGCTGAGGTATAGAAGCAAACAAGGAAAGGTTAATGAGCATGGAGCTCCTACAGGTGGGCTCTGCCAGGCCCTGGTGCAGGGTCTAAAAGGAGAAGTAAGCAAGTAGTGGTAATCTGGTAAAGAGAGTCCAGTCTCAAGGTTAGGGTAAATGCTCCTCTCCTGCTTGAACCTCAGATGGAAGAGAACTTCCATTTTAAAATCTGGAATATATTTTTGAAAGGGGTGAGCTTTATTTTGAGGGGATTGTCTTCTCACATCTCCCAAGGAATGAGATTCCACATCATGGGTTAAATATGGATGTGGTACTAGGCAGCCCAACACTACACATTCTCCAAGGAGAGATTCCTTTCCAATTTTGAATTTCTCACCTCAGATGGAAGATTTTTCTGTTTGAGTATTACCTGTGTTAGCAAAAGCAAGAAGTTACCTCAGTGGAATAGTGCTTCATTAAACATGTCAACGTGGGCAGTTATGCCTGAATAATAAAAAGTTGCAACTGCTAATATGCTCTTAGCATCCCTGAAACAATAGCATAAACAATTTTTGCAGCTTCCTGCTTGGAATTAAAAATATAAATCAGCAAATACAAATGTTATACTTTATACTAATGGGCTCACACATTTTTAAGCCATTTTCTGAAGTTCCAGAAGAAAAATGACATAATTGATGGCCTAATTGGTATTGTTCAGAATTATGATACCATTTACGGAAGTATCATTTATGCAGGAATGGAAGTTTGGAAAGGACAATGAACTTGACCTTGGTATGCCAAAGATGCAAGTTACTCAAACGTACCCATCAGCTTTCACATACTTGTGTCTTTGAATACAGTACAGTTGGATTACACAATACTCATAAAACAGTTCAGACCCAAATATGTGTTTTATGTGTTCAAACGTAGATCTAGATAATAAATCTATTTACACTTTCTTTATGATACTACGCTAGCATTTAACTTGGGTACACTGCTTTCTGGTACATTCTCTTTAAAAATAAAATTGTTCTCTTTATTATTGGAGCCTCCTATGGTGCAAACATCAGTGTCATTTACCTGTTATAACATATTAGGTAGCTACAGGACAGTCATATGGGAAATATCCTTTTGTTTTTCTAACTAGGGCCCCAAATAGATAAAACATGTTACATACTGATATATCATTGCATCTGACTCCTACCCATTCCATAAGATGTACTGCATTTGTAGAAGTTTAATAGCACTATGGGAAGCACTTTATATAAAATCATACCAAATGCCTAAGGGAAAACCATAGTCTTGTACTCCCAGAAGAGTCCATTTACAGATACATGTTTCATTTACTATGACACTTGCATATAAAATCCTAATAAAATTTAAATGCAGCAGATAAGGGAGAGCTTAGAAAGCATACTAACTCTTATACTAATTTGCATTTATGTTAATATAAATATTGGTACTTGAACCTAACTTTGAGCTAAATTTTCCAATGTGTGTCGGGGGTCAGAGGCATTCTGTGTGCACACTAGGGAAAGCAATGCATTATTGTCTTTGACTATGCAGTGCTTGCTGTCACCTTATTTTCCTTGGTCTGTGCTTGTCTGCCAGCAGAGAACTCTTTCCCAAAGGCAGAAGATGAGCACGGAGCCTTGTAGTGCTGATTGCTCACTAGGTGATGCCCAGATCTGAAGGTAACCTAAGCTAGAAGATACAAGCAAACGGACATGCTTAACTCAGCCAAGGGGAATTCTGTCTGCTGGCAGAGAAGAAAGAACTGGTGTGCTGAACTGGCATGGGGTTGATGTCACAAAGCTTTGCTGTTTCCAGTCTCCATCTGCTGGTAGGTTAGAGGACCCTCTACTGGAATTGATGTTTTAGGATGCCGAGAAACTAAGGTCTTTGGCCTGTCTCTACTTCCTTTGTCCAGATTCAGGGTGCAGTCTCTACACACAATGCAGCAACTGGTAGCCAGTATTTAACACCACTCTAAGAGTATGTCTACACTACCCGCTGGATCGGCGGGCAGCGATCGATCCAGCAGGGATCGATTTATCGCGTCTAGTCTAGACGTGATAAATAGTGAAGACACCGTGGTGAGTAGGTCTAAGTACGTTGACTTCAGCCATGTTATTCACATAACTGAAGTCATGTAACTTAGATCGATTTTCCCCTCCTCCCCTCCAGTGTAGACCAGGCCTCTGTTCTAATGACAGTATGAGTGTGGGTAAAGGGGCACGTTCAGCCAGTGTGGGTATGGGAGTTGTCTGTAGCAGTATAACTTTTGAAATGACCATGTTGTCAGTGCTGCAGGGGTTCCCGCACCCTGGTGCACCCAGAGAAAGCTGCTTCATATGGGTGTCTCAAGATCTGCAGGCTTTCACCTAGATTTATATTCATGACTCGGGATGATCAGAAGACCATGAATCTATCACTTCTGTAAACCAAGTGTCCCTCCAAGAGGGAAGCATGCAGAGAGTCTTCTCAGAGATCACCCATTCAGGTAAGGTTGGGGGATTTTACTTCTGTACTTTCTGTGCTAAGGGGAGGATATAGGCACTAGATCTGTAATTGTCGAAGTACAAGTACCTCTTACATGATTTTAGAAGAATATCTTAGATTAAAAGAAACCTTTAACCAGATGGAATATTTAAGTCATATTATTCTGGACTTCTGTGATATATTAGAATGGAAATATATAATAAATGACTCAGGGGATTGGATATAGGGCTTTGAGCCTTTCATTTTACGTGGTCAATTTCTATCCCCGGTCACTAATTATTTTAGCATCATCTAAAAGCAGTTTGCTGGAGTATTTGAAATAAGCTGATGGTTTCAAAAAAGTTCCTAGGGAACAGGTCTACACACACACACACACACACACACACACACACACACACACACACACACCACCAATACAATTGGCCCTAACTGGCACCCTTGTTGGCAGGCTCAGCCAAGAGGTCAAGGCCCGAGTTTATTCCTGTGGAGATGTAACTACCTTATAACCCTCAGCGTTGAGGTTCATAGGCAGGACAGAGCAAGAAAGCTTTCACAACTGCACCCCATGTTGTAGCTCTTTGAAGGATCATAGAAAAATATTGATCCAAAACTCAGATCGTGTAAAGTGGCCCTGCTCCACTGAGCTGAGGATCTGCCCTACAATCTCTTGAGCTGTCAAGTCAGCACTTTTCATGGACAAGAATTTAATTGTCACATAATTAATGGAAATAAATATATAAGTAACACACAAAATATTAATGTATAAATGTAAATTCGGAAAACAGAGGGAAGTGAAACATTTTTGATTAGCCATTATTTCCTTATTAATTCATCTTCCACTGTGGTATTTTCTAGAAGGTTAACATTTTAAAACCATTTTTCATGGGTTACTGATGCCTGTTTATGCTCCTATTTTTATGTTAATTCAATGTTCGTATCATGTGTATAGTCAATTCTAAACAACAATTACATAGACTAAGGGCCAATTCTAGATTTATGCCTGTCTCCATGCAAACCTAAATGGAAGGGTTTTAAGGCCAAAATGTCTGCCAAGACAGAATTCTGTGGCAGTGGAGGGCCCAGAACAGGCCCCAAAGTGGTCATCACTGTCAGGACGTGGGTATGGTGGTAGTAGATATGCTGATTAAGTGGATCTGCAAGTGGCATCTGCTAGTGCAGTCTTATGGATCCCTGGCTGTAGAATGAACATGCTCCATCTATGGCAGGGGTCGGCAACCTCTGGCATGCAGCTCACCAGGGTAAGCACCCTGGCGGGCCGGGCCAGTTTGTTTACCTGCTGCGTCCGCAGGTTCGGCTGATGGCGGCTCCCACTGGCCGCGGTTCACTGCTCCAGACCAATGGGGGCTGTGGGAAGCCGCGGCCAGCACATCCCTCGGCCTGCGCTGCTTCCCGCAGCCCCCATTGGCCTGGAGCAGCGAACCGCAGCCAGTGGGAGCCGCGATCGGCTGAACCTGCGGATGTGGCAGGTAAATAAACTGGCCCGGCCCACCAGGGTGCTTACCCTGGCGAGCCACGTGCCAGAGGTTGCCGACCCCTGCTCTATGGGAAGCCCAAAGAGTGTAAACTGGCCTCTCGGAGTAGTTTATCATGTTAGAATTTGAAATACATCCAAGGGTCACCCTATCCCAAAATCACTGACCATGATTTAGTAATGATCCATCATAGTGATGGTATAATTTATTCAGCAGATGAGAGATGGGGGCAGGGTGTGGGTGTTACACCATGATAAATGGTTATTTAATGATAGATAAGATGGTTGTCAAAAAAAAAACACAACAGAGATTTTATTTAAATTGAAACAAATGGAACTGCTTTCCATCTACTTACAATAACATTAAATATATGAAGAATATATATAATAAAAATAACTGTTTGAATAAACACACACACTTTAACTTACTACTAAGTGTACTTAACTAAATATAACTCTCTAAATAAAGAAAAAAAACTATATCTATCTCAGTATGTACAGGCTATTATCTTATAGGTTATTGTTATTGTTATTATTATTATTATTATTAGTTCTAGGTTCCCCTCTCCCCAGATATCTCACTGGGTGCTGTCTAATACCCAAGTTAATCTTTGAGCCCCAAGTGCCTCTCGTGACTTCCTGAAAAGATGGACTTGACTCCAGTGGTGCTTACTTGTGGGGATGCACATTAAACCAAACCCATGGGATCTGAAGGACCTTTGGTTCTCTTGTTCCAGATCTCTGGGACATTATGAATCAATGAAAGGAGATGACCAGGTCCGATGCTCAGGAGCCTACAGGAACGGTTGCTCAGGAACATGCCATCAAATACACACTGACTTGACCAGCCAGCATTGAACTCAGGGGACCCTCTCCTGCACTTCAACCTCAGCTTCTCCACTCACTCACGGTTTCTCTCAGTCCTGGTTTCCCTCTGTCCATGTGGCCGCTCTTCCTCTCAGCCTGTTTCTCTCAGTTTACTCACAGACTTTGTTTCTGTCTCTCTCTCAGGTTCCCCCCAGCCTGCCTCTGTCCCTCCACCATCCCACTCTTCCCCTTCAACTGTCACTTCCTCTCCTCCCACTTTATTAGAGAGAGGGGATTCATAGATTCATAGATTCTAGGACTGGAAGGGACCTCGAGAGGTCATCGAGTCCAGTCCCCTGCCCGCATGGCAGGACCAAATACTGTCTAGACCATCCCTGATAGACATTTATCTAACCTACTCTTAAATATCTCCAGAGATGGAGATTCCACAACCTCCCTAGGCAATTTATTCCAGTGTTTAACCACCCTGACAGTTAGGAACTTTTTCCTAATGTCCAACCTAGACCTCCCTTGCTGCAGTTTAAGCCCATTGCTTCTTGTTCTATCCTTAGAGGCTAAGGTGAACAAGTTTTCTCCCTCCTCCTTATGACACCCTTTTAGATACCTGAAAACTGCTATCATGTCCCCTCTCAGTCTTCTCTTTTCCAAACTAAACAAACCCAATTCTTTCAGCCTTCCTTCATAGGTCATGTTCTCAAGACCTTTAATCATTCTTGTTGCTCTTCTCTGGACCCTTTTCAATTTCTCCACATCTTTCTTGAATTGCGGTGGCCAGAACTGGACACAATACTCCAGCTGAGGCCTAACCAGAGCAGAGTAGAGCGGAAGAATGACTTCTCGTGTCTTGCTCACAACACACCTGTTAATACATCCCAGAATCATGTTTGCTTTTTTTGCAACAGCATCACACTGTTGACTCATATTTAGCTTGTGGTCCACTATAACCCCTAGATCCCTTTCTGACATACTCCTTCCTAGACAGTCTCTTCCCATTCTGTATGTGTGAAACTGATTTTTTCTTCCTAAGTGGAGCACTTTGCATTTGTCTTTGTTAAACTTCATCCTGTTTAACTCAGACCATTTCTCCAATTTGTCCAGATCATTTTGAATTATGACCCTGTCCTCCAAAGCAGTTGCAATCGCTCCCAGTTTGGTATCATCCGCAAACTTAATAAGCGTACTTTCTATGCCAATATCTAAGTCGTTAATGAAGATATTGAATAATGACAGTGCACTCACCCTGAACACACTCTAAATCATATATCCCAATACTGGGTCGAATCCCTTTACTATATTTACATGAGGGAAGCACTGCCTCCTGGCCTCTGGACTAAATCTCTCCTGCTTGGTAGCTGAGATCCAGACCAGCACAGGAAGTTGTAGTTTACATCTCTCTGTGAGGCTGTGACAGATTCAGTGAAGCTGCCCTAACAGTAAATGGGTAATGCTGAATGATACATAGTTTTTATTAGCTTTTATGATCACTGATGTTATTGAGGTAATGAGCTTATTAATTCACACAGTTTTAACTGGCACAATGCTTGACTTTCTTTTCAGTATTATTTGCAATGGAAATAACTGAAGTAGATGAAGGTAGTAATTAAAGAGACTAGAGGGATCTGTTGAGTAAATTTTAAAGGATCCATTTTTTCCTGTCTTTCAGGACAATTTGGACATGAGAGTTATCTATAACCTGCTCATTTGTGCCAGTTGCTTTCTTTTCCTAATTTTTCTTTTTTGAAAGGAGGGCATCTTTACTTGTTACCTTCAGTACCAACCTTCCAGACATATTCCAAATCATGGTCCAAATTCTGTCTGGCCCTAACATAAGGATGCAGGGTCAGAGAGGGAATACAAATTACCTTCAAGACCCCTCTCCTCTAGTGCAACCTATCCAAGGGGCAGGGAAATTTTCCATCTCCATGCTTAAGGAATACAGGGGTGTTTCCCTTATTGCACCTCCAGAGCATAATTCATCCCGAATGGAGGGAAACTGACTGGGTGAGGATTAGGGAACAAGTGTCACCAGTCTAAAGGATGGTGAAGTGTGAACACTCTCACTGCATGCCAGAAAGAAGGAATTGTATCTTTGGTCAGTGCAGTTCCACGCCACCCTATTGCATCCCCACACAATTCCCAACAAAGACCAGATTATTAAATTTGAAATCTGGAACTAAATTAGGGGGAAAATACTGACTACCCATGATGTGAATGACACTCTTCTGTTCCATTTACAGTACATGGTGTGTTACATGGAGTATAATAAAAGCTTACGATTTAATCATCATACACACTCAGAGTAGCCTGAAAGAGGTTATTAAGTAATTTTCATTTAGTTTGAGCTCACATTTATGTACTTAGAAGAGTCAATAGAGGTTATAGACCCTTGCTGTTTAAATGTATAGTGTTAGTTTTCCATGGATATAAGCCTGAAGAACAGACAGGTTGTGACCAGTAAACATGATATGTGACACTTTTTGAGAGATTAGAGGAGTGGTGTCTTAGCCAACTTTAAATTTGAATGTTACATTCTGTTTCCCTCACTTCTCCTTTGCAACCTCAACTTGATACAATATTCTGCCTGTCTTGAAATGTAATGTTGCTGTATCCTGATATTTAACAGCTGCTATTTTCAAGCCTAGAAGTTGGCTGGGTTTCATTGGTGTATGAAGGGATGTATCCATAATTATATATCTGCTCATTTCGACCCTGATTTTACAGAGACTTATGCACATGGAACTACCCACATGCTTAAAGGTAAACATGCCCATGGGTTCAATAGGACTACTCACATATTAAAGTTAAGCCTGCATTGTAAGTCTTTGCAGGGTTAGAGCTCCCCTTTGGTATAATGCTCTGGAGCCCTTCTGAATGAAAGGCACTCTATAAAATAGGATATAAATATTTTAAAATAATATAATCGTCCAGCAAGGTGGGAAAAAAGAGTTTGGTTCTTGACTTTCTTTTACCTTCAGGAGACATCTCTGGAACAGTGGCTTCATAAGGTCCATCCAAGAACTTTGGTTCCTGATCATTGATATCCTGAACTTTGATGATAAATTCTGACTCAGGTTCAACGGGCAGCTGGGTATTCCTGTTAATTGCCTGTGCTCTTAGAGTGTAGAAAGGTTTCTCTTCTCGATCAAGCTTCTGTGTCACATGAATTGTACCTGTATACTCATCGATAGTAAAAATGCTTCCCGCTCCATCCCCCGTCAAAATGTATTTGAAAGTGCCATCAAGTTTGTCGGAATCAGACTTCAGCTACAAGGGAAAAAGATAACTATTTATTTTCTGGATAACAAATCAAAAAAATTATAGCTTTTTTTGTTCAGACCTATATGAGTCTGGTCAACAGTGAGCATTCTTAGGGTCTTATACTAAGCTGAGGCTACAGGGTATTGTGATATATCCATCCAACCATGCAGTAGTTGTTGTTGATTTATGGCCACAATTGAGCTAAACATTTAAGCACCTACTTAACTTTAAGCACATGATTAAGTTCAGTTGACATCACCGTTTGATGTTTGAGTGCTTTGCCGAATCAGGGCCTATATACCTATGTAACAGGATAGTGAAGGGGTGAAAAACTGTTCAACTTTTTTTTTCATGTATATATAGATATATATATGTATATTACAATAATATAAGAGTACATAGATAAACATATAATATATATAGAGAGAGAAATATATAATATATATATACTATTTCTCTCTATATATATTATATATATTTATCTATATACTCTTATATTATTGTAATATATACTATTATACTATACTCTTATACTATACTATTAACAATAGTAAATCTACATCTGAGCAAGAGTGGCACTGTACCTATACAGTAATAGTAAATGTATACAAAGCCATTTGGAGGAGGGTGGGAGGAGTAATTCTGTGCTATTTATTTTGAAATAATTGATTGCTGTTTCCCATTTCTTTACAAGGTGGTGGTCTATGTTCCTGTAGCTAAGACTAGGTTTATGATGAGGTTTACTCTAATCAGGCTGAGCCACAGAGATCATTTTGGTCCAGCCGGATTTGTTCATGCTGTCATTATTATTTTCTTAGTATTAACACCAGTTAATAGCACTTTTGTCACCATTTATGCAGTTCTAACATGCCAAAGATCTATAATTATGGTATTATGAGAACAACAATTTCCAACATGTCTTTTATTTTATAGTGTTCCATTTATTTCCTTTTGATTTTGAATCATAAACAGTGCCCATACACAATCTCTGAGCACACTGCCAATTATATAAAATTAAAAATCCAGTCTCAGTCATTTCATTCCTTCTATCAAGCAGAAGCTCCCTCCAATACAAATCTCAACCCATTAGCTAGTGCTTCACTGTTCCCTGCTTCCTTGTAAAAGCCAGTGAAACAAATGGGCTCTATATCACTCCCTGAAAGTTGGCAGATCCACGCTATTTGGGACTAGGGAAAAGAAGGCATGTCAGAGTTCCATCATGGCCTTGTGAAGAATGAACTGCCAGCCATCCCCCTCTGTTTTCTATCAAGGGGGATATTGAATCAGGGCCTCTGTTGACTGCTACTGTGGCAGTGTACCACAGGGCCGCCCAGAGGATTCAGGGGGCCTAGGGTGGGGAATTTCCGCCAAAGACCTGGCACTTCGGCGGCGGGTCCCAGGGCGGAAGGACCCCCCGCCGTCGAATTGCCACCGAAGACCCGGAGCGGAAGAAGCTCCAGGGGCCCCGGAGCGAGTGAAGGACCCCGCTCCAGGGGCCCCAAAAAACTCTCGTGGGGGCCCTTGCAGGGCCCGGGGCAGATTGCCCCACTTCCCCCCCCCCCCGCCCCTCTGGGCGGCCCTGGTGTACCATGAGCAGAGAGATAGTCCCTCATGTAGGCTGTAATTGTGGGTATTCACAGCCCAAAAAACGTCATTAACGCAGAGTTACTGTTAACTGGCAATGTCTCGTAGCATTCCAGAATGTCAAGTGTACCCATATTTAAACCTCTAAAAACCAGGATACAGAGTTAAGGTACACACCAGCCTTGTCCTTTCTCACAACCTAAACTCTGCCCCCTCTGGATCTGGCAAGAGCCACTGGGGTAATACTGTAAGTATGTTTCAGCCAGGGGTGCCCTATGATTAGGACCCTACCAAATTCATGGTCCATTCTGGTTAATTTCACAGTAATAGGATATGAAAATTAGTCATTTTAACATTTTCAGATGTTTACATTTGAAATTTCACTGTGTTGTAACGTGGGGGTCCCAACCTAAAAGGATGTCATGGGAGGGGTTGCAAAGCTGTTGTAAGGAGGAGATCACAGGATTGCCACCCTCACTTCTGCACTGACTTTAAACCTGGTCTCTGAATGCAGCACCCCCGGAGTTTTCCTGGCGGTTCCTGGAGGTGGGTCTGATCTCCCTCATGCTGCTGGGAGCACCGAGCACCACAGCCGGAGTCTCCTAGCTGCTAGTCCTGGCCAGGCTGAAGAGGCACAGGACTTGCTCTTCCCCTGAATGGCCATGCTTGGGGGGAAATCAGACCCACCTCCAGGTACCTCCCACAGCTGCAGGAAGTTCTGGGATTGGGAAGCAGCCTCAGAGCTTCCTGCAGCTACAGGAGGTTGCCAGAGTTGGAGGTGGGTCTGATCTCCCCCCAAGAGCAGCCATGCAGGGGAAGAACAAATCCTGTGCCTCCCCAGCCCAGCCGGGACTAGCAGCTAGGAGCCCCTGGCTGGGGCACTCCCGCAGCATGGGGATGATCAGACCCACCTCTGGCAAGTTCCTGCAGCTGGGGTAGGTACCCAGAAGTGGGTCTGATCTGTTCAGGGGAAGAGTAAGTCCTGTCCATCCCCAGTCCAGAAGGGACTAGCAGTTGGAGCTGGGGGCCCTCCTCTAACCCCCTTCCAATAGCTAGATTTCATGGGAGGGGAAGGTATGATTTCACGGTCCGTGACATGTTTTTCACGGCTGTGAATTTAGTAGGGCCCTATCTATAATAAGAAGACATGAGAAATGACTAAGTAAATGTGCCACTTTATGTGATGTGTTGTGTCCCACACAATTGTATTTCTTCATTTATCTGCAGGCACTTGATCTGTCTTTTGCTGAGTTAGGGACAGCTCTTTTGACTGGTTCAGGGATTACTTGCAGCAGGATGACATAGTTCACGTTGTGGTATGAGGAGAGGAGCAAATGTTCCCAAAGGGATCACAATCCCCTGGTTTCAGTGGTGAGTTATGTTGGCTGTGCAAGCAGAGAAGCACAATAGTGAGTTCTAGTCATGGGAATTTGTAACAGTCTGGTTGTGTATGTGACAGTGCACTACAAGGCAGACATAAGTGCAGGTGATGTTCCAGAAAGTCCTTAGTACAATGGCCAAAGGGTGGTAACATCTGGTGACTAATGGGTGGTTTGTTCAGTGTAGGGAAGTGGTCGAGTGCAGGCCAGGCAGAGCCAGTTGGTTTTCACTAAGCTTGCTTTAAATGTGACTTTTGCCTTAGTGTGGATGTGGTCTGACAGTTTCTCCTACTGTACCCACATGCTGTGTGCTCTGCAATGTTCCATATCATATGGAAGGATAGAATGCTACAATGTCTGTTGGGGCAGATTGTGGCATCACTCAAAGAGGACAGAGTTAAGCAGGTGGGAATAATGTGAACCTTAATTCTGTATTTTCTGGTTTTCAGAGCTTTGTTTGTTTTGTGAATTTCCCTTGTTTCGGGGGGAAACAGTGGAAATGAGAAGGGTATGACTGAGGTGCACCTCTGGGGTGCACATGGACATTTTCTGAGAACAGTTCATTGCAACTCAGCTATCAGATTGGCCTTTCTCCTTGCCTCTCTATGGCTCCAATAGAGCTGAAATGACCATGGGGAGGAAGGAAGACGGTAACTGAAGGGCTGTGAGTAGATATGTGCAAATAACCAATTTGTCAGTTCAGTGGCTGACCTGAAAAAGTTTTGGGCCAACCTACATTTTTTTTTTTTAATTTTCAGCAAAACAGATTCAAAAAAATGTTTAAGGTCAAACTAAACATTTTGTTTGATCCAAAATTAAACATTTTGACATTTTTTATCTTTAAAAAATAAAATGCGAGAAAAATTCAAAATGAAAAGCCCTTTTGAATTGAAAAATCATTTTAACTTTTTCAGATTTTTCTTTTTTTTTTTCAGCCACATTCATTTAAGGTTTTACAACTTTTAACTCAATGCTTTCTTTCACATATAGTGCCACTCCCCCACCAGCACGACCCTACTCTGTCATTCCTATATATTTTGAATCCTAGAATTACTGTGACCCATTGATTACAATTGTTCCACTAAGTTTCTATTATGCCTTTTATATCAATATATTCATTTAATACCAGGCACTCAAGTTTATCCCATTTTGGTATTAAGTCTTCCACTATTTGCATATAAGCACTTAAAAAAATGTCAATATCTAGTGGTCTGCCTTCATGTGATATAACTGAGTGGGTCTCTTTTTCATGTGACTGTTTCTCTTCAGGTTCCTTCCTGTACTTTATCAGCTTCTGTCCTTTCTCTTTACTTCGATATAGAGTATCCCCTTAATAAGCCAACCCCTAACGGATGTCTCTGTCCAAAATGTGTGCTTGTGTGCACCTATTGGCTTTACTCCAGCCATTAATTTAAAAACTCTATTATGACCTTTTATAATTTACATTCAAGGACTCTGGTTCCCTTTTGGTTTAGGTGGAGCCCATCCTTCCTGCATAGGATCCTCTTTTCCCCAAAGGTTCCCTAGTTCTTAATAAACGCAAATCCCTTCTCTGAACACCACCATCTCATCCACACATTGTGACCCTGCAGTTCTGCTGGTCTAACTGGCCTTGCATATGGAATAGGTTTCAAGGTAGTTGCTCAGGTTCAATGACTACAGCAGGTCACCTTGATCCACACACTTACTCTGAGATCAGGTTACCTACAAACACTAACTTGCAACAGAATAACAGCACTGCTGCACATGTACAAATAACTCTGGAGCATAACCTTGGCTTTAGACACAGTGTACACCCAACCTTTACCTGTAATGACTTTTTAAATATTGCTTCCCCACAAGGACAGCAGGTGCCAGACACTAGCTGAGATCAATCCTGGGTAGGTGATGTCAGTGTGAAGAAGATCAGCATAATAGTTTGAGCTACAGGTGTGTGCAAAAAATGTGTTATAAGAACCAAAACATTTTGATGTCACATGATTATTTTAGCGGGGGCTGTAGCTTGCTTAAATAACCTCACATTTAGACCATTAACTAGACATGATCACAGGATGAACATTTTGTTTTGTGGCAACTTTTGAGGGTTCACAATTTGTTTTCATTCCACCTTGGAACAAATCCAAAACTTTAAAAATATTTTTATGAAATGTAATTGGTTCAAAATGTCTGGTTTTGGACCACAACCAGATCTTGTTGATAATGGTTTGAGATATGGGAGACTCAGTTTTAAGTGCCTGTTCTGCCTGTTTCTGAGCAGAATCCTTCATCCCAGATCAGTATGAACCTTATAGAGACTTGGACCTAGATTTCTTACATCCCAGGCTAGTACCGTAACCACCAAGCTATAGAGTGTGAGAGACTCTTTCTCTCTCTTCTCCTCTCACATTCCCAACAAATACTTAATCAAAATCAGAATATCGCAATGAAATTCTTCAGCTTTCATGAAATTAAATTTCAATGAAAATGTTCCAACTAGCTCTACCACTAACCTTACCCCCAGATGCCCATGGGATACACTGATTTTCAAGACAAACCACGTAAGCAGGTGGATTTTATACCATTTAGAAAAATCATCTGTAAAACAGTCAGCTGGTCTCAACCTTAACCAATATTGTACTACCATCCTTGTAACCAAAAGATTGTGTTAGGTGACATGACCGTATTACATAAAAATAGGAGACTTCTTATATTGAACATTTATTGCAGATACATAAAAGGACCTAATTCTTATTTACACTAAGATCTCTTTGCGCTACCCTGGTGATGTAAAAGGACTTTAGAGTACGTGTAAATTATATTAAGTCAGAGGGGCATAACAGCAAAGTAAATGGTCCTGTGTTACAAATGAGAATTAGGCCCAAAAGGTTTTATGTACTTGGTTTAAGAATATATCTGGGGTTATAGATACATAGATTCCAAGAAGGCCAGAAGGAACCATTGTGATCATCTAGTCTGACCTCTGCATAAAACAGCCATAGAACATCCCCCAAATAGTTCCAAATGTGATGTTGATGGACACATATCTTTTCACAAATGTGATCACTGCAAAGAGATTCATCAGATTCATTTACATTTGGAAATCTAGGAGGGACTGATTCAAAATTGAAATTACAGAAACATAAGCTCTGATTGTACAATCAGAGTGTGCAAGGGAGCTGTGAGCTGGAACAAGTGACAGTTAATAACAGAGACAGTCTGTTTTTGGACTCTTGTTGATGCAGTTCCCTGCAGGGCCTTATTTACTAAAAAGTCACTGGCTGATCTTAGATTGTCACTTCCCTACTGACAACAGAGCATGTGCTTCTTGGTGGAAAATCACAAGTAAATGTGGCTGATTTAAACAGCAATAAGTTAATCATAATCCTCAATTAAAATTCCATTTCAATTTACCTGTAGCACTGTGAAGAACAAAAAGGAAAGAATATAAGAATTATATTAAGGGTCAGGGAAATCATAGCATTTTTTTGGCATGAAACTAAATTCCTAGCCACAAAAGCATATGCGGTATCTACACTTGCTCCTTTAGAAGTGAGACATCATACTTCCATAGTAGTTACTTTGAAAGAGCTGTGAAAAAGTAATTAATGAATTTTGAGCACTTCACCCTTTGGGCCCAATTAAATTTTAGTGCTAGTTAATTAGTGGTTAAACTTATTTCAGTTCATTCATCTAGAAAGTGCCTTACAGAAAAGGACACCAGATCTAGAGATTACAATTATTTCTGGTTTTTAAAAAAAGGCAAATAAATTAATAATAATAATAATAAAATAATAATAATAATAAATAAAAATAAATAAGCAGAGAGGGAGATCTCATTAAGAAAATTATCTTAATGCACAATTTTAAAAGAGGTTGAAAAATAATTGCTCATTGTGCTAAAGCTACATTAATCTAATGAACCATGCAGGTTCCTATAGCTTCTCAGTGGTAAAAGGATTTAGTATTAATCTGCTTCATTACAAATTAATGAGGGGTAAATCACCTGCTACTTAGTGTAATAGAAAATCATGCTAAATACTGTTTGTAAACTGCATTGCACTCAGTATGGCTGCTTCCATACAGTGCCAAAAATAGCATAAGCAAATTGCCAGATGTTGATAAATGAGTCCTTAGCTTTCATTCAGAAGATAAAAGGGAAATTTAAAGTCTCATGTCAACATCTACTGTGTGTGATTTTACTTTTAATTGCATAATGAATTTGGTGTTGAGGAAGGTGAAGGACTTATATTGTAGCACTGGTAAAAGCCTGGCATATGTAGGGCTCCGACCCTCCAATGATCTTCCTGTTTGTAAGATTAGGACTATAATAAGGGCAAATGTGCAGACATCTGACAAACCTTTTTGCCAGTGCACTTTCCCTCCTGCTTCTGAGCACAGACTTCCGAATCTCTGGAGGTGATTGCTCTGTCCATGGCCAGATTTATGTGATGCAAACAGTTGTTAATCAACTTGTTAAGTCAAAGCATTGCCCTTTATGTTACTGTATCTCCCACAGAACGTACCTGGCCAACAGACAAAGGCTCTGTTAAAATCTGTTCTTCCAGCACAAAAAACTGGCTCCATACCCAGCCACGTTTCACTCTCTGAAGTGTTGCAAAAGGTTGGTTCATTTTGTGGGTGTTATGGTTCTGCATACTTGGAAGGCAAGGCCATAGCGGAACAAGTGTTAGCAGAAGAGATAGCCAAGTATAACAATTCATACTGAAACCTCCTTTCAGTCAATATTCATCTGTGGATGGGAAAAAAAAGAAAAGCTTTTACAAAGTAGCACTTCCCCAGCCCCTTACAAATATTGATTCTATGTTAATCTAACAGATCATTTTTACTATTAAAAATTCCTCCTATTCCTAAAAGAGAAGAACCAGAACAAAGTCAACTTCTAATTAAAAAAGAGAAGTATTTTATTAGGGATTCAAAGGTATAAAAGTCAAGCATTCAATTTTCTGTTTATGAAATCCCTTCAGAGGGACCTTCTATGCAAAATAGAAAATCATCCTTCAATTAATTCATCCTGCAAATTAAGCTGGATAATTGTATTGTGTAGGCCGGCAATCATTTGATTGGTATAATTGTACATTTCTGCTTAGACAAGGCTCATTTTGAGCTGCAGTCACAGAACTGCCTGAAGGGTGAATAAGTAGCCTCAGTGATCCTAATGACTGACAGCTAAAATGGAGGAGTGCATACAATTGTTTTTAACCTCCTCATTCCCTCCCTCCTATCACAACAAAATCACCCTGCTGAAAATGCCGAAGGAGCTAGCGTGGTAAGAAGCAGCAGCTAAAATGTGCACATCTCTTCTTTCCTGATCAATAGAAATTAACTGTCTCATCCGATTCTATCTCCTCTGACATTTTGTGTTTTCAATTAAACAGACAAAAGGAAAATACAGCCTAGAAGCCCTTGCGTTCTACCAGTCAGTTTAACTGATCACACAAATTATTCTTTAGGTAAGCCAAGTCTTTGCACAAGATGTATGCTATTATCATTTGTTGTGAGTGGTTCCTGCATTGACAGAATTAACAGAACAGTCAGTTTGAAATAAAGTGCAATGCTTGACTGAGAATGGTCATCCTTTATGAGGTGAAATAAAGGATTCTGTAATACTTGGCCACATACACTTGTTAAAGCCTTACTTGGAAATCCAGTCTCGGGGGGTGATGGGGTTATCTAGGTATGAGAAAAAATTGTTTTATGAGTTGACTCCATGTCAGTCCGCTCTTAGAATATAAGGGAGGTTGCCAGCACTGAAGACAAATCTGGCTATACATCCAAATTTTAACCATGAACAACTGTCATGTATCCTTACCTACCCAGGCACAACATCTATTCACCTACCCTTCACCATGATGATATTAATAACAATAGTAATGAATACCAACACAAACTAAAGACACTTGGCCTGGCACATACTTGCCCTGGAGGAATGGAATCTCACAAGGCTGCATTACTTGGAGAGAAACTGTAACGTCTCTCACTTATAATGCAAAGTGTCATATACTCATTTTTAGGTGGGTGTAAAGGAATTTAAGTTGAAGAAATTTACATGCTGAGGGACAAGAAGAAAAGAAAAAGTGCTAATAGGAAGGTATAAAGAGTTGTATGTTTCAGCTTTTAAATTTGTTCACATTCTTCTGTTTCTTCCATATTAAAGCTGTAGTATCATAGGGGAGATTTTGAAAGGAAGGAATTGAAGTTAGGTGTTCCATTGCCATCAACTTTCAGTGGGAGTTGGATGCCTACCCACTCTGTACATTTGAAAATTTCCCCCTTATATTCCTTAACACTCACTAAGGATTCATTTCATGGCATGTGAGAAGGCCATAGAAAGGTACACTTTAGCTCTGAAAATAAAGCTACAGAGGAATTAGGTAGTGCATAGGCCTTGGGCTGTTCTTTTTCACAGAGGGTGAATTTCACCCTCAGTGATGTGTGACTTACAATCTCTCTCAATTTGGGCAAAGAAGCCATTGGAATCTGACACATACCGTTCATTGTATTGTATTTCATAGCAAAGGGAAAACATGCTGAACAAAATCAAAACCAAGTGGCCTTTTCAGATAATTCATAAAGAAAATTATTTCAATCATGACTTAAATCAACTGACAGGTGTTCAGCTTGGGCTTAGGCTACTTCTGGCTTAGCCTGCTTCTGGCTACACATTAGCTTGTGTTTCAACCATCTATTCTGATGCTACCCACCTTACCCATCCAGTTTAATAGACTCCTTCAAGCATGTTATAAACTAGTATTTCAAGCAGAAGGAAACAGAAGCTTGTTAGTAAACTCATCTGACAAACACTGTATGTATACACATCAACTTAATAACTATACAGAATAAGACTATGTTGCTCTGCTATTGCTCACCCATTAAGAATGCATTCAACAGCTAGCCATCAATCACAGACAATTGAAAGAACATAATTAATACATTTCTCCTGTATTTCTTATTTGTGATGATGGCTATGATACTCATGGCATAGTATCATATCTACAGTATGCTGCAGTTACTTCCATTGAAAACCTCCAATTTAAGGGGGATAAAAATTGTTCTTGGCTTCAGGTGTTGCATACTGTTCACTAAATATGTAAAAAAATATTAGTTCAGTTTAAAAAAAAAACTAAGGAAATGAAAAAAAAATATTGTGAGATTTTTGAGGGTGAGTGGTTGTAGTTTTTAAACTCACAAGTGATCCGCTTTTATGAGGAAAAAAAAGAAACAGAAGCCAATTTATTGTCAAGTGGGGGTTGTGGTTGGGAAGGGGTTGGATGGATAAGCAAAAGGGCTGGCACATGGAGCCACATGGAGCAAGAGAGAAACAGGGACCAGATTGTGCATCTCAATTTAATAGTCTGGTCTCTGCCCTATTCTTCAGACAATACGGCTACATGTTGTCCCGTACTTGGGTTGGATTGCACTGTTACATTGACAAGAATAATAGGAATATCAACTGCAATAATACTAGACAGGCTAAAAAATTTTAGGGGCCCATGATGATTAACTTGCTATGGATTAGGAAGAAATTTGCTTCATGATCATCATATTGCACAGTAGTCATATTCCTGGGGTTTGTGACACAGAGGCTCCTTAGCAAAGGGTCCCCCTTCTTTGGAAACAACTCTCATGTCAGATCTGACAAACTCACTACACCAAACTTTCACTACCCTAAACACGTCTTACAGGATATTTATTATATAGAGTAATGCAGAGGTTTCCTAACTATTCTTATTGCATACACCCTTCCAGAGCTAGCAGCTGCCTGCATACCCTTACCCTTCTCATGACTGATACTTTGTGTGTTCTTCTTAACACTAACTGTCTTTAGCCAACTGTCCATATTTCACTGTTACGTACAGATATAGTTATAGTGCAACATATACAACCAAAAAGAAAACCCTAAGTTCTGAGCTCAGTTACACTGAACAGTTGCTGGGCAACTGAACCCACGCTGTACAGTGATTGGAGGTGAGGGCTCTGTATGTCAGCGTCTCTGTGTAACTGTTCTCATTGGTATATCTTGAAGTAAATAATCTACTGTATTTTATATAACAAATGCCCAAAGTGTTATAAAGCTTATGAAAATTATGAACATTCAATAAAGAAAGAAATTAATACATAGAATTCACCATTACACAATTTATCCCACGTGCCCCCAGAGATGGCTTGCATACTCCCAAGGGTACACATACCACAGTTTGGGAACCCCAATGTAATGTATATACAGAAAGCTCATAACTTGTCAAGATTCCTAACAATTGTGAAATACATATATGGGTATTATTTAAGTATTTATATTGAAAGGACTTGGAGTAAAAAATAGTCACCAGGGCATAAAGTGTCTCAGTGATGACCCATTCAGGCAGAAGGGAGTTGTTACCCACTATGGTTAGCTGGTGATGCATTGAAAGGCTCATTTGTTTCGCCTTGCACAATACTAAAACTTTCAATGGAAAACCATCAGAGGCAACTGCAAATAATCAAAACCACTTAAAGTTAAAAAAAAATGAATTTTTACAACAAGACAGGGGTTTGCTCTGTCTATAAATAGAAACAAAAGACTGTTTCAGTAAAACACAGAGAAGGGAAAGGACCTCTGGATCTATTTACTAAGGCCGTGTTTCACAAACTTGGGATGCTGCTTGTTTAGGGAAAGCCCCTGGCGGGCCGGGCCAGTTTGTTTACCTGCCACGTCCGCAAGTCCGGCCGATCACGGCTCCCACTGGCCGCTGTTCGCTGCTCCAGGCCAGTGGGAGCTGCTGGAAGCGGCACGGGCCGAGGGATGTGCTGGCCGCCGCGTTTGGGAAACACGGCCTTAGTAAATAGATCCAGAGGTCCTTTCCCTTCTCTATGTTTTACTGAAACAGGGGCTTTCCCTAAACAAGCGGCGTCACAAGTTTGGGAAACACTGTTTTATATGATAAGCTAGTGATAATTTTACTATATTAAAATGTAAGCTGTTATATGTTTCTTTGAAAAAAGATTACCTCTGCAAATGTGCTACTGTATACCACCAGCTACTTAGGATTCAACCAGTAAGGATGGAATTTATTTGAAATGTTATCTTCATTATTTCTGTAATTCCCAAGGGAGGACTCATATATAGATCAAACTATATAATTAATGTATATGGTATGTTGTTTTTCTTTGTAACTTTTTTTTTGATGGAAAAAAACACATTTGTGCAATAATAGGTGTGAAATTATTAATTCTCTTCCTGTGTGCCAAGTGGTGGTCACCCTACTAGATGGCCAAAAAGCCACAATCCCATAAAAGGTCATACTGTTTAAAAACTGACCTGGTTTAGTCGAAAAAATGAAGACAGTGCATTCTCTCTCTCTCTCTCTCTCAACACAGATGGGAGAAAGGAGAAGTTGATGAAAATGAATGTAAATCACAAGTTAGGAATAATAGAAAATTGATAAGTGAAGCAAAGTGACACAAGTGGCAATCTATGGCCAGCGTAGATAGATAGATAGATATAGGTTCATTACTAAATGGAGTTGGTAGAGTTGTCAATAATAATTCAGAAAAGGCAAAAGTGTTAAATAGTTGTGTACTGTATTTTCAATGGATGATATAGTCTCATTATATGATGATAACACTCTTTCCATTCCACTGGTATTGCTGAAGAATATTAAACAGAAGATACTCAAGTTAGACTCTTTTAAATCAGCAGGTCCAGATGACTTGCATCTAAGAGTTTTAAAAGAGCTAGTTTAGGAACTTGCTGGACCATGAATGTTGATTTTCAGTATGTCTTGCAACACGGGGGAAGTTCCAGAAGACTGGAAGAAAGCTAATGTTATGACAATTTTTTAAAAGGGTAAATGTGATGTCCCAGGTAATTAAAGGCATGTCAGCCTGACATGGATTCCTGCAAGATAATTGAGCAGCTGATATGGGACTTGATTAATCAAGAACTAAGAGGGTAACGCAACTAACACAAATCAACAAGGGTTTATGGAAAATAGATCTTTCAAACTAACTTGATACCTTTTTATGAGATTACAAGTTTGGTTGATAAAGGTAGTAATGTTGATGTAATATTTTTAGACTTCTTTAATGTGTTTGACTTGGTACCACATAGTATTTTGATGAAAACCTAGAAAGAGATAAAATGAACACAGCACACATTAAATGGATTAAAAATTGTCTAGCGGACAGGTCTAAATGTAATTGTAAATGCAGAATCATCACAGAGCAGGCGTGTTACTTGGAGTCTATGAATAATCCCATTCTTACTACTTCTGTTGTTGAATTCCACCGAGATGGTAAATAGAGACCAATTACTGCAGGCTTGGTGTGATAGAACCTCTTTATTATTATTCACTGCTTTTTAATTATAGCTTTATATTTTTGGAACCTATGTGAAGGATAGTCTGATGTAACTTTTTTACTCTTTAGTTCTTTTAATAATACTGTGCATACTACACTAGAAAAAGGAATACACTAGATCTAGTGGAATGAGTATGACATTGGGAATAAGGAATTCCTTAATTCTAATCTTGGCTCCACTGAACTTTCTTTTTGGCCTTAGGTAAGTCACGTCAGTGATTAATATGCTTATTAGAGCTAACCTCCCCCTCCCCCCAAAAAGGGGGGGATGCATTAGAAATTTTGCAGAAGTTTACAACTTTTTTTAATGAAATTTAATTTTTGACTAAACTTCCCAAACAGCTCTAATATCTACCTTCCCAGAGTGTTCCATGGATTAATTAGTTAATATTTGTAAGGTGGTCTGAGCAAGTGAATTGTAATATTCACTGCCAAAAACTTTGTTAACACAGAGTTAAGGTTGACCAGCCATGCCTTGTACCTGCCAGAATATCAATATATTTAAACCTCTGAAAACCAGGAAATACAGAATCAAGTTACACTCCAGCCTGCCCCACAACCTTAATTCTGCCCTCTGGAGCTGGCAAGAGCTATTGGAGATACGTTTCAACCAGGGCTGCCCTATAATAAGCAGACCTACGGAATGAGTAGGTAAATGTGCCATTTTGTATGGCATATTGTTGTGTCTCATTGTATTCTCTCATTTATCTGCATGCACTTAGTCTGCCCTTTGCTGTGTTATGACCAGCTGAAATGGCTGAGTAAAAGCTAGGTGTAGCCAGATGGAGTTTACTTAACCCTCCCTAAATGCAACTTTTGTTTCAATGAGGACACAGTTTCTTCTACTCTACTCAGGTGCTGTGTCCTTGCAGAGCTTGATATCATCTGGGATAATATAGGGTGATACAATGTCTGTCATGGGTGGATTCGGGCATCATTCAAAGGGTGCTATCAGGCTGACCTGTGAGTTGTCAGAGAGGAACGTTTTTGAAAGATGTAAGGTATCTTCCCCCCCTTTTTTTTTCTGTAACAAAGCTGAAGAGGCCTATCTCATTTAGCTTATGAAATGTTTGCATAATATTTCTAGATTTACACCATTTCTCCTGTTTTCCACTTTGACATTCTCTTTTTAAAAAAAATAAACTATTGTATGGATAACTTTTAAGCATCTCTTCCTCAAGAGAATGAATCCTGCCACCTCTATGGAGAGGTATACCAGTATGGATAAGCCTTTCGCCAACCTGAGAATGACTAATGTTGATGTCTGTATTCATGTAATTTGTTTCCTATGCACACTGCCATATCTGAATGATTGTCTGACGACTGTGTCACAATCTCTGTATACCTACAGTTATCATTAACTACTGTCATGTTTTATTTCCTACCAATAAATCTAATTTCTGAGATCTTAGTTAGGTGCAACATGTGTTTTATTTCAAATGTCAAAATATACATTGGCCTGGAATACGTATAATATTTATGTAGGTCTATAACTAATGTATCTGGGTCCAAATCAACCCTTATTTAAATAGGCACAAATCTGAAGTAGCTCCTTTGATTCCAGCTGTCTGGATTTGCATCTGCTTATGTGATAACAAAACGTAGACCATTCCTGAGGCCTAGAATTCAATCACTGCCCTACAGCTTAGGATAGTGCAAACAACTACAGTGTGCTGGAGCCCAGGACTTCCATCTCTTTCACTCCGCTGCAAGAACACGCATAGCAGCCATGGGGACAGGATCACAGTGCATGATTAGTATCAGAGGGGTAGCCGTGTTAGTCTGAATCTGTAAAAAGCAACAGAGGGTCCTGTGGCACCTTTAAGACTAACAGAAGTATTGGGAGCATAAGCTTTCATGGGTAAGAACCTCACTTCTTCCCTTGCATCTGAAGAAGTGAGGTTCTTACCCACGAAAGCTTATGCTCCCAATACTTCTGTTAGTCTTAAAGGTGCCACAGGACCCTCTGTTGCTTTTTAGTGCATGATTAGGGGGAGGAGTGGAAGAAAGAGGCTAGGCACAACATAACCCTGAAAAGGGGTTACTAGTCCCTTCTAACCATGTCCCAAAATGTATGTTTGCAGGGCAGCCTATTGATAATTACTTCTTACCTACTCCTCCCTGAACAGATCATTAAAAATACACAAGGAATTGGTCACAATAGCAAAAGCTAAAGGACCTGATTTAAATGTTAGATAGGATAGACGAATCAGCATCTTTGTTGTCAGGCTGCATTTCCTACTGAATCCTACACGTGGAAGTGTTGAGAATGAAAAGCAAATTTGGAAAACTACTAAAAGACAATATAGTGTGGTGTTGTAAGAGGGGACACTTCCTCCTCAAAATCTTGCTTGGCCATTGCTTTTTCAAAACATAAAGAAAGGCATAGGACACTTCTTGGGACTAGAATCAGGACTCAGGGAGACTAATATTGTCAGGAGCAAATCACTATCAAATACAATTGCCTTTTAGTGCAACCATTTACATTGTATTCCTCTTGTTGTCATTTCTATCACATAGCCAGGTGTGTTAACACTTCAATTTAACTCAATAAATGCTCAAGTCCCTAAGATCCTCCTCAGGCAAGGACTGAGTCTCCTTCCCTCCAAAATACTGTCCAGTACCTCTCCCTCATTCCCTGGTATCTCCTGCAGGAGGGAGATTCCACAGAGCTCGGGAGAGGGTGGTGGGGCAGGGAGTGAAATTTTCAGAAGTACTTATGCCCTGTTTTCAATGTTGACTTAAGCAGTTAGGTTCCTAAGTCCCATTGACTTTCAAAGAGTTAAGCCCCTAATTCATTTAAGTACTTTGGAAACATTTATTCTCAGGCTTCAGTCATTTGCGATGGTGTTGGTCTATATGGTAATATGCTGCATAAAGTAGCTGGCCCCTTGTGCCCCTCCCCTCCAACCCAAATTCCAAATGATAATTTCCAACATGTTCCTACCAGTTCATTTTGGCCAACATATTTTTTGGTACAGAGCAACTGGTCTGTTGGTCTTCTGGTTCCTGGGGCTATATGTTCCTGAGACTGGATTAAGTCCTAGGCTCAGAGTTGTTAGGCCCAGAAGCAGTATCAGCTTCACACCTAAATTATGGGAGCATTAGCCTATCTCTGATGCTTGTCTTCCACCGAGCCAAGGCCACTGCCTCTACTGCCATTGCTGTGGCTCTGGGGAGGACAAGTGAGAATGCAGATCCTGGGTGTTCTCTACAGATTGGCCTGTCACTCAGTGTGAGCCACAGTCTTCCCTCCTCCCCAGCTTGCCTCAATGGCAGATGCCACGATTGTAGCTTTTCTGTCAACATGCAGGAGAACAGGGTCCAGTAGCCCACCACTGCCATTCTTTTCAGCCTCCACCTGAACAGAGAGCTCTATGAAGACTGCCTTCCCCATCCAAACAGACAGACATGTCATCCATACCACACCCCCCATGAGTAGAGGGCTCTGTACGTGGGAGAGGGACATTGAGAGGACCATCCTCAAATCCAAGGGCTCTGTGAGGGTGCTGTCCTTCCCCCACAGACAGTGGGTTCTATGGCAATAATGGTTCTTCTACTCTAGCAGTAGTTCCTATGCATCCTGGTTGCATATAGAGTAGATATAGAGAGAGTTCAACTCACACTGTGAGTTGCAGGGGGGTGAGGCTGAAAGCAGGCTTATATTCGGGTCAGGCCAAATAGGTCCCAACATTTCCGTAATCCTTCCCTGTTAGTTCCTAGAACTATTGGTCTTTCAACTGAAACCAACAGAGACTATTTAAAAAAAATGAATAGAGATCACAAGAAATTAATAGAGGACAGTTGAATGAGTATGATGGAGTCTACTGAAATTCCCAGTAGGGCTCTGCATGGAACAACTAGGGAGGAGCTTACACAGGTTCTAGGGAAGTGCTGTGGAGGCTGCCCCTCCTTCTGCATTTCCTAGCCCAAGCAATGCCAGCGTCATACTGTCTGCTTGCAGCAGCAGAGGAGAGCCTGGGCCCTCAGACTGAAATAAGCAATTGAAATAATCTAATTTGAATGAGGTTGCTTGGGGTTTTATATATATATAATTGTTTAATATATACTGTCTGATTTTAATAAAAAAAGAAATAATACTATTTTTGGCTCATTATCAGGAGTATTTTTATACTGTAATTAAAGAACTGTTGCTCCAATGATTTCAAATACTTGTTTTAAGGAGTTTAAACCTGAAAACTAAAAGGTTGTTCCAAGCCATCACCATGATCGGAGCAATACATCATTGCAGTTACACAAAGGAGATTATGCAGAGTTTATGATATACCTGTAGAAGAGCTCAATCCCAAATCCCCTTGGATTACTTAGCATTTGCCAGCAGATATTAAAATATGGGTAAGAAGTTTAATGCATCTGATTAAACTTCTGATTAAAAATAGCGTTTATCTCTAACACTGACTAATAAATAATTATCTCCTGCTCTCCTTCACAGATTACACTAGTATAAAACCAAATCCTATTTAAATCAAATTGCAGCTGGATGCTACCAAGCTGAAGAAAAATTGAAATCTTTACCTGCAAATTGAATATTATGACAAACTACATTCACTTTTACAGTCATTCAGTAAATACAGCAATTTTATTTAGAGATCTCAAATCAAGAAATCAATTTAGCAAACAGATGCTTGGACTCTAAAGATTCAATTATGTCAATGCTTGAAGTACAATCTACAAACTAAAGTAAGAAAATGTTATATTTGAATTGTAGCTTCTTCTAAGTATTCTGTTAACTAGATATTTTTGAAGATAGTTTGTGCATTGTGTATTTAAAAAAAAAAGCCTGACACCATGTCCTTAACATAAATGTTTTGATGATTAAAAAAAAAAAACCCCACAGTGGCAACATCAAAAATCACTCCCTTCAGTACCCAATTTCTATTGTTGAGAAATGGCAAATCTAATTACAAAATATTTGACTCACTGGACAAATTCTGCAGGAATACTGTCAACTCTTCAGGATATGACTTAGTACTGTAACACCACTTGTCAGCAGAACTATGTGAAGGGCCACATTCTGTGACTTAACACACTTGAATCTGTTTGTCAGATGATTTTCAGGAAAGCACTTCCTGAGACATTCCACTATGTTTTTTTAGGGTTTGGTTCCTTTTTGTCTTCATTCAAATTTGTCTTCTCATGTAAAAACTAACAACATAAATGCCTGAATCATTGCTCACATTTAAATCAATGAGATAGGCTCAAAGATGTCTAAAGCTTTAGTATCCTCAGCTAGGTCTGTCTTTTCTGCCTTATCTGATGAATCATGATGGGATGATTTTTCTCTCACTTACACTGGTGTAAATCCGGAATAACTCTGATGGAGTTACCAATGGGAAACCAATATGAGATCAGATCTAGGCACTTATATGTGAGTAATATTACATTCCATAGTCATGTAACAAAAGCCCTCAGGTAAACATAAAAAGCAACCATAACAGAGGGTGAGATTTTGGAAAATGCCGGTAGGATAATAGGAGCAACAAGAGGGAAATCAGTGGCAGAATCTGTTGAACACCTTAAGATGCCTATTATATAAATGCAAGGAGTATGGGGAATAGACAGGAAGAACTGAAAGTATTAATACATAAAATAAACCATGACTTAATTGGCATCACAGAAACTTGGGATAACTCTCCTGACTGGAACATTAGTGTAGAGGGGTATAGCTTGTTCAGGAAGAGAGGTGGTGGCGCATTTTATATCAAGAATATACAAACTTGTTCTCAGGTCCAGAGGAGATGAGAGGCAGAACTGTTTAGTCTCTGTGTAAAGATAAAAGGGGTAAAAAAAATAGGGTTTATGTCATGGAATCAGGAAGACGAGGTGGATGAGTCATTTCTAGAACAAATAAAAAATATCAAAAAATCAAGACCTGGTAATCATGGAGGACTTTAACTAGCCAGACATATGTTGGAAAAGTAATAGGGCAAAACACAAAATTTCCAATAAGTTCTTGGAATATACTGGGGACACCTTTTTGTTTCAGAAAGTGGAGGAAGTAACTAGGGGAACAGCCATTTTAGACTTGATTTTGACTGTAGCGGGGTGAACACCCGCTCCAGCCCTGAAGGGGTTGGAAAAGCCCTGAAGAGGGCTGGGCAAGGAAGTAAAACCCCAGCTGATTGGGGGAAGTGGCTGCAGCTGGGGCCACGCCCCAAACTAAGCAAATGGGCCTTATAAGAAGGCCAGTGAAGCCAGAGGGAGCAGTCTCACTCTGACTTGAGAGGGAGACAGGCCTGGCTGCTGGGGAACTCACCCAGGGAACCTAGAGGGAAGCAGGGCTGGGGAAAGGCCTTAGGAGCTGGGACACCCTAGGCCAGCAACTCCCCAGGCTGCAGGGCCTAGTTCTAGGCCTCCTAGGTATTGGGCTTGCAGAGGGGCAGCCAGAGGGTGAGTAAAGGCAGCCAGTCCAAACCTCTTGTTGCCTGTGATGATCAGCTGATAGACTGCAGTCTGCCCTAGGGCGCGGGGGCTAAACAGAGACTGGCAGTAGCCACAACTGAGGCGCTGCAGGGGTGAGTCCTGCACTGCTACACTGACCAACAGGGAAGAATTGGTAGTGAATTGGAAGGCAATTTACATGGAAATGATCATGACATGATAGACTTCATGACTATAAGGAAAGGAAGAAGTAAGAACAGGAGAATAATGGCAATGGAGTTCAAAAAAGCAGATTAACAAACTCAGACATCTGTTAGGTAAAGACTCATGGGAAGAAAATCTAAGGGGAAAAAGGAGTTCAAAGGAGACGGTAACTTCAAAGGAGACAATATTAAAGATGCAACTGCAAACTATCCTGAAAAGGAAAGCTAGTAAGAGGCCAATAGGGCTCCATGAGGAGGTCTTTAAAGATCCGAAAGGGTCAAAAAGGGATCCTATGGAAATATGGACAAATTGCTAAGGAGGTGCACAAAAGAATAACAAGCATATAGGGACAGTCAGAAAGGTTAAGGCACAAAATAAGTTACACTTAGAAAGGGACATAAAAAGCAATAAGAAGTAGTTTTTTAAATAGTTTAGGAGCAAGAGGAAAGAAAGTGTAGGTCCTCTATTTAATGGGGAAAGAGAGCTGATAACTGATGACATCAAGAAGGCTGTGGTGTTTCATATATGTTTTGTTTCAATCTTCACTAAAAAAGATAACGGTGACCAGATACTCAGCACAATGAATATTAACAACAAGGGGGAAGGAACACAAGCAAAAATAGGGAAAGAACTGGTTAATTGTTTAGATAAATTGGCAGGGCCTTATGAAATTCAAGCTAGGGTACTTAAGGAACTAGCTGAAGCAATCTCAGAAGCATTAGTAATCTTCATGAATTCATGGATAGGTGAGGTCCTGGAAGAATAGAGAAGAGCAATCATAGTTCCTATCTTTAAAAAGGGAAACAAAGAGGACTGGGGGAATTATAGACCAGTCAGGCTTACTTTAATACATGGAAAAATACTGCAGCAAGTTATTAAACAATCAATTTGTAAACACTTAGAGGATAATGTGGTTAAATAATATCCAGACTCGATTTGTCAAGAGCAAATCATGCCAAACCAACCTAATTTCCTTTTTTGACAGGGTTACTGGCCTAGTGGCTAGGGGGAAAGCAGTATATGTGATCCATCTTGATTTTAGTAAGGCTTTTGACACAGTCCCACATAACATTCTCATAAGAAAATTAGGGAAATTAGATGAAATTACTCTAAGGTGGCTGCATATCTAGTTGAAAGAGTATACCCAAAGAGCAGTTATCAATTTTTCACTGTCAAACTGGGAAGGAATATCTAATGAAGTCCTTCAATCTTGGATCAGATACTATTCAATACTTTTGCCAATGACTTGGATAATGAAGTGGAGAGTGTGTGTACAAAATCTGCAGATGGCATTAAGATGGGAGGCGTTGCAAGCACTTTGGAAGACCGGATTAGAATTCAGAAGGATCTTGACAAATTGGAGAATTTGTCTGAAATCAACAAGATGAAATTCAATAAAGAGAAGTGCAAAATACTTCTCAAAGGATGGAAAATTCAAATGCACAACTGCAAACTGCGGAATAACTGGCTAGGCCAGTGGTGGGCAGCCAGTGGTGGGCAACCTGCGGGCCGCAGGTCGCACTTGGCCAGTTTGTTTACATTTGCACGGCCACCCGCAGCTCCCAGTGGCTGCAGTTCGCCGTTCCTGGCCAATGGGAACTCTGGGAAGTGGCGCGGGCTGCAGGGACTATCCCTCCTTAGTCATCTCTTTTCCACTGCTCTGGACAGTCGCTTGTATGGTAGCATTTTATATTTCCCATTTGCACTTACTCTGCATCTGTATTAAATGGGAAAATCAGTTCCAAAAAGTCAATACAGCCAGAGGCCTCATGGCACAAATGCCTCAGAAATTAAAAGCTATTGTTATTACTATTGTTGTTATTAGTAAAATAATCAATTTCCTTCTGGGTTATTGTGTTTTTCTGGAGGCAGGTTTAATCCTTCTAAATCCCTACTCTCTAAACTTCATGGTATCTTGGATGCTGGCAGAGTATTGTGTATCTAAAAGAAACAGGACTATATCAACCCCATGCTCATCTCTATGATATGCTCTCTACCCTTCTTCTTTGACCTCACATCCAGTAAATTCCCTGCCCACTTTCTCTGTCTGTCCAATTTATCTTCCTTGACTCACTGCAATGCTGAATTGCTTTTTTACTTGCTCTCCCCAGCCTACACAGAATTCTCCCTCCCCTCTCATAAAGATATTAAATCAATTTATTTCTTCCAATCTTAATTTAAAACCTGCCTGTTTGTTTGAGCCTAAGATTGATCATCTACCTGCTCACTAAAGCACCTGTCAGTTCTATCTCCACTACTGTAACTTATCTGCCAGAATACTTTATTGCATCTTGATCCAAGTTTCCTAACTCTCTTCAATCTTTGTATGTCATTATTCCCTCTTTACCTACATAAGTCTCTGTAGCTAATTCTGTTAAATTTTATCTCTCAATCATAGCTCTCTGTACAGTGTTTTTGATATTTTACTTCATAGAACACTATTGTAAAAAAAAATAAACTGTGCTGTATTATATTGTTGAACCAAAGTCTCTGTGACTCATTCAGAAGGTAATTTGGTCTACCTCAAGAGCTACTACAACTTTGTAGTCTCATTTTTCATATCTCAAACTGAATAGTGTTTGATATCTTCAGTGCTTTCTATGTTACTGTAGTGTTAAAATGCATAATCAAATTGTAGATTTTTAAACTTTATTACATATTTTTCTCTTTCCCCAAGAGATACAACTCAAGCTAAGAAGCCAGCAGCGGGAAAAGATAGAAACAGAATGAGTCCACATTAAAAAATAAATCCTGGCCAGTCTGAGAGAGCGTGAGAGGATTAATGGAGCTGGAATCTGAATTAGAGGCAAATGACAAAGAAAAGTGAGTGACTGGTAGAGGCTGTCGTTCAGAATGCAAAACAAAATAAAGTTTGCTTAATTCTCCTGCAGTGGTTGGGAAAGTAGCCAGGCACTGAGTTAGAACCTACGGAGTTAGAGGGAAACAATAGCAATAGTGGGTCTCCAGCAGTTTATTCCACATAGAGCAGTGTCCTGTACCCACAGTCATGTACTAGGTTACCAGAAATCAGGATGGAATGTTGTCAAAAGCTGCAGTTTTCTTCCCCATTTATAAGACTCATTTGAGATTTTAGACAAAATCTGCAAGGAGTTTCCATTTAGTTTTTGGCTCTGGTAGCGTAATTCAAAAATATTATTGTTAAAGTGATCTTCTGTTGCTGGGCTGAACTTTGCAGAAACCATGCAAGCTCCACTAGAAGAGTCCCGTATTTTGTAGATGGCAGAAGTGTATTCTAAATTTTAAGGCCTGTCACAATTGTCTCAAATTAATAAGCAAAACACTATATAATAGGGATGGGCTGTGTGGTTAGTGTATAACATTGCAGGGTCTGAGATGAGATCTACCTTCCAGACCCAGGTGAGTAAGAGATTGGAGCAGGAAATAAGAGTGTTATAGATGCTGTGTGATCAGACCTTGTTAAAAAGGGAGACTATTCTGTAGTTCTGAAATAAATCATGTAGCTAAACAACAAGCAGAGTCCATGGGATGCAGAGGGAATCACAGCCTTCCTTCAAAGACCAGGAATATCATTGGGACAGGAGAGATTTGGACGCTGGGTTATCAAGTTGGGGAAATAACATGAGGCTCTGGAAGATGGCAGGATTGTCCTGGGATGTAGGAAGTTTCGGCAGCTAATAAACAATTCGACAATTTATAGCTGTTCTTAAGGCTATGTCCTGGAATGGGGGAGGGTTATTTCTTTAAATAGCTGCTCAAAATGTGCAATGGAGATGTGCGGATACATAAAGAATCAAAGTAACAAGGAAAAATGTATAAGAATTATGTGAATCTTGTAAATATATTATTGCTAAAGCATAGTTTGTGTATCTGCATTTTTCACATTATCTAGGTTACTGAATAGAAGCTATTGCAGGGGTTGGCAAACTTTTTGGCCTAAGGGCCACATCTGGGAATGGAAATTGTATGACGGGCCATGAATGCCCACAGAATTGGGGTTGGGGTGCGGGAGGGGGTGAGGGCTCTGGTTGGGGGGTGAGGGCTCTGGGGTGGGGCCAGAAATGAGGAGTTCAGGGTGCGGGAGGGGGCTCCGGGCTGGGACAGGGGGATGTGGTGAGGGGGGAGGTGAGGGCTCTGGCTGGGTGTGCGGGCTCTGGGGTGGGGTTGGGGATGAGGGATTTGGGGTGCAGGAGGGTGCTCCAGGCTGGGACCGAGGGGTTCAGAGGGCAGGAGGCGGATCAGGACTGGGGCAGGGGGTTGCGGTGCAGGGAGAGGCTCAGGGGTGCACGCTCCGGGCAGCGCTTACCTCAAGCAGCTCCTGGAAGCAGTGGCATGTCCTTTCTCCGGCTCCTACGCGGAGGCATGGCCAGGCGGCTCTCCACCCTGCCCCATCCACAGGCACCGCCCCTGCAACTCCCATTGGCTGCGGTTCCAATGGGAGCTGCAGGGGCGGCGCTTGGGGCGGGAGAAGCATGCAGAGCGAAGCCCCCTGGCTGTCCCTATGCATAGGAGCTGGAGGGGGTGATGCTGCTGCTTCTGGGAGCTGCATGGAATGGCCTCCAACCCTGCTCCCTGGCTGGAGCGCCGGAACGGGGCAAGCCCCAGACCCCACTCCCCAGTGGGGGCTCGAGGACCAGATTAAAACGGCTGGTGGGCCAAATCCAGCCCACAGGGCTGTACTTTGCCCACCCCTGAGCTATTGTATCATGTGATTGAGAGAACCTAAATCAATACATGGTTTTGGTAACTTTGTCAGAAAATAATTAAGGAGACTCAGACTAGCTATGACCTGGCTTGCTTTCTCCCATACCGATCTGTAAAGTCCATTTAATTACTATCATTATTAATAACATATTTATATACACCAGAGAGTTCAATCAACAGTGAACAATAATAATATTTAGAAAAGGACTCTGCCTCCCCAACATCATGCATGTGGAGGGCTTTGCTCCAGAAAATATTTCAAACTCTTAAAATATTATCCTATCAGAGAGACAGTGTTTATGAGCAAGCCTACAGAAACACACTGGTCTTTTAGGGGAGGTAGGTAAATCCTGCATGAGGAAACTGATTTAATTTTCAAAGGAGTTGTTATGAGCAATAGTTGGAAGAAAATGTTTTCACAAGTATGAAAAATATTTTGTGTCCACTAAATGGTTTGATATTACTGGTGATTATGAAAAATGCTATTTGCATGCTGATATTGATTTTTTTAATATAAAAATGGGATCTGTTACATAAGGAGTCCTTAAATTCCCTCTCTCTTGTACATTCACTTCTTCCACACTCTGCACAAAGTTCAAAGTGGACTTTGTGTAAGGAGCTACGGAGAACTAGATGAATAGAAATTATTTCCCAGTGTTGGGCAGGATTGTAGGAGGTAGTTCTTCAGCCCTGCTATGTCTACAACTGCACCCTGAGCTGACTAGAATGGTGGTCATGAACTTCGGCAGCCCTCTATATTTTTCTGACAACTGGATTTATGTAATTGTGGACTCAGTGGTCACACCTCTCCAAGCTCCACCACTACTCCTGCCACACTGACCTATGCAAACCTGCACTGAAGGAGACCCTGCTCCTGTCAGGATCCTGGGTAAAGGTAGGCATGACTAGTGGCAGGAGCTCGGTAGGTAGGAACAACCATTGGGGTTTGAAGTCAGTATCAGGGCAAATAGTCAGGCCCATGATCAAGCCCAGGTTCAGACAGTAGGTCAGGACTGGAGACAAGTTGAGGATCAGGCCAAGGGTCTGTATCAGGTCAATTGGGTGTTGTTTGGAAAGCCAATTAGGCACCATGAGGATGCTGTCTATTGAACCCCTTGAGGCAGGATTGTCTGCGGTCAATAACTGCAGTGGGGTATGGGTAGGTAAGTGTGATCTGGTTATAGCTGCCACTGGGTGTCAGTGTTTGCCTGGCAACTCTACAGGCCTGGGTCTGAGACCTTCTGGGCCTTACAGCTCCGAAGTCCATTGAAGCAAATGGGCATTTTCGATCAACTTCAAAGGCCTTGGGTCAAGCTCAAAGTATAACATCTCCCTGTGCTCCTGTCTTGTAGCTATTTCTGTCCCCTTTCAGCTACCCTGCTGCATTGGGACATTCTCTGGCCTCTACACTGATGGCTGAATGTCATCCAAAAATCTTTGACACACACAAAGGTGTATGTAAATATATATGTATAAAACACACAAACACGATTTTAATTTTCATTGCCTTTTAGAATTGCTTACAATTGCCTACAAAAAGTAAACCCTTACAACAACAACAACAACAACAACAACTGAAATCAATTTCTCCATATAATCTTTCTTCTTTAAAGTTGGTTTTCCACACATAATTCTCCTTCTTTCAGAAATCATGGATGCTGACCATTGAATACAATTCATCCTGAGCCGGAAAAAATTGGGTAGGCCATAATGTTGCCATAGTAACTGATTGGACAAAGAGTTAATTCAGTGGTCTGGCTGAGCCAGAACTCAGATTCAGTAGACAGTAAAGGTTTTTAATTATTTATGTATTATCTATAAAGTACACTGCTAATGAAATGTGTATATATATTTAATAAATAGGTGCCAGTTCCTTAATAGTAAGAGATGTGCTTTGATTGCCCCATACTGGCACAAAAGCACTTTGTGTTTGATATTCAGGCAGTCAGGAAGTCAAGATGGATTAATAGGAATAGGAGAACACAATTCAGTAACACTAATTCTTTTCATGTTAAGGTACAAAATGTGATACATATCATTAATTTATTAGACATTTATTTTGATAAGCATAGTAAAAAAGTGCAACAGCTAAGCTCTGTAAAAATAGTGTGGACAATGCAGTAGCAGGGGGCAAAGTGCTTCTGATTTCGCAAGCTAATGAAAATTGGTGGGCCAGTCCTCTGTTCTGCTTGCTCCAGTTCACAAATATAATTTGTGAAGAGCACTGTTTGCCCAAATAATGAGCAAGCTGTGCAACCGGGCAGGGGAAAAGGCTTTTGGAAAATAGTTGATCCATTACATCAGTATGTCATGAGATGTGGCATTTATTTTGATGTATTGAATTCTGTTATGTTGGAATATGTGTGATGTGATGCAGTCATCTGTTATATTCTGTGATGTCAAGATGGAATGTGTCAAAATTAAGTAATAAAAAATGACACATTACCATTAGTTCAGAGAAGTAGCCTGCTTCTCTATGTATTTGTCTCTGTGATGAGCAGAGAAACTGCCCACCAGCATGGCAGGAGTTAAAGAGAGTCCCTGCTAGCCCGCCCTGTTATACATACAGCCAATGCCAGGTCTGGATGGGGAGAAAAGGAGAGAGCCTGGCTTAGTTCACAGCTGACTGGTAAAGAGGTAGGAGCTAGCTGCCTGAGCACATACTGTCCCCCTAGCCAAAGGTGACTGAGGAGGATACCTAGGAGCCTCTGTAACTGAAGCCCAGAGACATTGTGGGGTTTGGCCTCACTAAACTTGCAGCTGCCCTGCCCAAAGGAGCCTATCCCACATCTGGAACACAGGCCTGGGGTCCTCAGACAGTTGCCACATCCTAGCCTCCACCCAATGGCTGCTGAAACCACGTTGGCTGGTAAGCTACTAAGGCAATAGTCCCAGCTAAGACACCGCCCACGGGAGCTCTGATTGGAGGATCGCCCTGCTCCACCGATCAGTCCAACTATGCTACTTATACCAGAAGGAGGAACAGGAAATTTGAGCAACAAAGTAGTGTCCTGTTGTGGCTGCATTGGACTTTGCTTGTACCTGCCTCTTGCACTCAACCTGCTCTGCTCCTGCCTTATTCCCACCTGTGCTCCTGTTTCCATTGTGCTCCTGCTCCATAGTTGACCCTTGCCTCTCCTCCTGTCTTTATGACTCACATCCAATCCTCAGTGACCAGTCTTGGCTCCGACTCTGAGTTCTGACCTTGACTCTGTCTTGACCCTTGGTTCTGACATTTGGTATCTGACCTCAGCTCTGACCCTCATTATCGATTCCTGGTTCTGACTCTGGATTGACCCCTGGCTCTGGTTACTGGCAGTTGACTCTGGCACTGACCCTTGGCTTCATTCCCCAACCTGGATGCCATCTCTGCCTGCTACATAGGACTCCTGCTTTGATTATTAGACCAGACAACCTCCCTCCCAATCCATAACACCATGGCAGGGTGCCACCCAAGATCCATGAGAGGGCGCTACAGGAGGCAAGCCACCCCAGAAAATTGGACTATAGGGGCCATGCCCCAGACTGAAGAGACATTGGAAAGAAGTAGCCCAGGGCAGTGGATTTAGACTCCTTGCTGAGAGGGCTCCCTGTTCAAGGGTTCACTCATACAGGGCCCTGGGCAGGGACCCGGAGGAGAGGGTGGGCCCAGGTCCTCTACCCCACCACCTAAAAATATTAGGCAACTCAAGGAGGAAAACAAGGGGCCAGAGCTCAGGCATGCCAATTGCTAGGCAGCCTGGCCTTCCAAGTAGCCTGTTACAGTCTCTAACACCAGATCTTTGACTATTAATTGTATGGAGGTCACACACTAGCTCTGATCACTTATCACTTACGAGTGTGTTCTTCGATCAGTGCATAATTTCATATGTGAGAACTGGGCTTACTTCCCTGCTGTCATTTACAACTGTGATATGCTTAAAATGCTACCATTCTGATTGGCTAGCATGTGAAACCTATTTCCCATAGCGTAAATCAGTGGTTTTCAATCTTTTTTTCATTTGCCAACCCCTAAAAATTTTCAAAGAGAGATGTGAACCCCTTTGGAAATCTTAGACATAGTCTGTGGATCCCCAGGGGTCTGCGGCCCACAGGTTGAAAACCACGAGTGTAAATGATTACACTAGATGCAAAAGCAGTGGAGAATATAGGCCACTGAGTTTTAATTGCCCTAACTCATTCTAACTATCCATACCCCTTGAACATAAGATTAATAAATGTATGATTGGAACCAACCCTACACTGGCAGGGAGATGGACTAGACGATCTATTAAGTCTTTTCCTATCTCTAGCTTTCATCATTTTATATAACCCATACTATAAAATCTAATAGCCTAGATATATCATTTCATGGGACCACTAGATTCTCCCATGGTGCTGCGTCGCTTTCTCCTGGAGTTCCTGAGGCCTCCACTTACATTAATATGGCGTGCTTGATATGGGTAGCACAGATGGGAACCTGAGACTTATGCTTTAGTTATTTTAAATATTCTAACCTTACTGTCACCTTGTGTTTACAGTTCAGGGGTGAGCTGTACTTGTGACCTCTCTCTCCATCCCCCCGCCCCCACCCATGGGAACTTCTTACAGTTGACAGACCAACACCTATACTATACTCTTAGAGTGGAACCCCATGATTCACCCCAGTTTAAGGCTGAATCACAAGGAGACAGCACCCTCTGTTTTCCAAACATATTCCCTCCAGCAGGCACGACTGGGTTTAGCCCCTGCTACAGAATCCTCTTTGGGAGCTGTGACCAACCAGTAAATGTAATAATAGAAAACAGCTTTGAACAGCTTTGTTCAAAACAAATTCATTTACCCCTGTGAATCTGATAAGCAGAGAGAAAAGGATTAAAAATACCAAAAGCCAAAACACAAATTGTCTTACCTAAACTTAATGTTTCCTTGCAAGTTTAAGAAGGTTCCACTTAGCCTAGGTACCCCCCACACTGCATCTCTAACAGTCTGACCCCCCACCCACTCCCAGTTAGTGTGTCTTCTTCAGGACATCGGATGTCTTTTATCCATTTCAAGGTCCTTTGTATGAAAGTTCCCATGCAGAAATCTCCTGAGGTTTTGAGCTCTTGATTAAACCTGGTTTATGCATTTCTCCAGAGGGACTGGAGGTTGTCTTCCAACAGTAGATTCCCAGTATTGTCCCTTTGAGCACCAGCAATAGGGCTCTGACTACAGCCATTATTTTGGGTTCCTGCAGGATTTAACCCTTAACTACATTTTAGACATCAATGCAATAACCTCCAAACACACAGAGATAGAATATACATAAAAATGAAATCAGATACCTCCCACATTCTTCACACAGTTTCTTCCCCTTACTGCTGTAGGCTGTCTATTGCATCCTCCTGCTACATGGTATCATAATGTTAGATTGTAAGATGACTAGAGCAGGGGTTGTTTCTTTCACTACATTTTTACTGTCCCTAGCACAATACAGCCCTGATCTTTGATTGGAGCTTAGTCACTGCTATAATGCTAATATGATAAAAAATAGTGATAACACTCAGCTTTCCTCTGAATAAATTTGTTACTCTCAGAAGCATGCCCATCTTTGATTTTTATCATCAGAATATTTAAAACAGCCTCAAAGTGTCAGTAGACTCAAAGTGTCAGTAGAATTAAGACATAATCCAGCTGTTTGATGCAAAGCAGGTGGCAAGCCAGTTTAAGTAACTACCTGGGAATTCTCTTTTCATAAGAAGAGTTTGTGGGTGGCATAAAGACACCAAACCAGCTCTTTGCTGCCATGATTTAGGAAGCATGGATAGAGAAAAAGGAGGATTACACTATGGCAATCCTCAACTGGTGGAATGGACTGTTGGGGTCATGTGAAATGGAAATCAATTAGAGAAGACCTTACAATGCTTTAATGTACACCAGTGTCCCCAGCCACCCTGAGAACCAAGGGGCAACAAAGGTGGTGTACAGCCACCTTACCCCTAGCACAGCTTATATGGACCAGTTGTTGGCTTCCAGTTTTGGGTGCTACTGATTTTGGGTGCCTAACTTTAGATATGTACAGCTGATTTAGTGAGCACCCACAAATCCAACTCAAGTCAGCATCTCCTAGTGAAGGTCCGAAGGATTAGATTCTGTTCTATACCCCTTCCTCATTCCCTCCAATCCACTGCATGCCTTCTATGCTGGAAACTGCAGGAGATGGTGTGCTCCTTATACTGACTCTATGCCCACTCAGGGCTACACCGTTGTGTAGGAATTCCTATCTGGGGGGATATCTTAGAGATGTGCTATAGGTCCTTCTATATTTCTGATACTGTTTCACCATCAGAGTTGATCTCAAAGGAAGAGTCTGGCCCAGGGTGTCTACAGTTGGATGCTCAAAATTAGAGGGCACTTTTGAAAATTTTGACAGGGATTTTCCCAACCATGCAGCATTGGCCTGACCATTCCTACTGACATCATGGTAATTCCCACTGACATGAATGGTTGCAAAGTTTTTGAAAATCCCACCCAAAGTGTTAGGAGATGTGCAAGAGCTCTCAATAAACAATGTAGACCTCATGCTCATCAAGGCCAAAAGGAGCAGTTAACCACACTTCCACAGTACATCAAACATTATACTGCTGCTTTGTTGAAGCAGATTGAGGAGAGGGAATTTTAAATGACTATTCTGGAATAAATTTTATGTGGTGGGCCAGCTTGAGATTTAGGTCAATTGTTGGTCCTAGTGTGTTTTGCCATCAAAAAACACAGGGTCCTAAGAGAGAATTAAATACATTTTGGGTTTAGCCTCCATTCTGGATGTTACCAATACTCTGTTGTTCTGTCTTAGGCACCTAGATGGCTCCATTATTGTACTGAGTGTCTCACAATCACTAATATAGTTATGCTCCCAGCACCCCTGTGAGGTAGGGAAGTGCTATTATCCCCACTTTAAAGATGGGGAACTGAGACACAGAGACCAAGTTGACTTGCCCAAGGTCACACAGGCATAGGCGGCGAGTTATATGGGCCTGTGGTGCCCGTGATCCATCAATATTCATGAAGGTGGGCCTGGCTCCACCAATGTTTGCACCCCAGTCCCCGCACTTTGGGGGGCCCATGCCATGGGTTGACAACGTGGGGTGCTCTCACCTTGGGAATGGCTCCCTCACCTCCCCACAAGCAGCTCCCGGTAGGTAACCAGATGTCTCGATTTTATAGGGACAGTCCTGATTTTTGGACTCTTTTTCTTATATAGGATCCTATTACCCCTCACCCCCGTCCCAATTTTTCAGACTTGCTGTCTGGTCACCCTAAGCTCCCCCCATCCCCAGTGTCCCTGCGTGCTGCGTAGAGTCTCAGCAGAGGTGAGTCTCCGGCTCCATCTGTCTGTCCTCTCTCCTCCCCCAGCACTGACCCGGCTCCCAACCAATGGGAGCTGTGGGGGGCGGCGCCAGAGCTGCCTGGCTTGCAGATGCAGACCTGCCTGGCCCTGCCTCCACAGCATGGGGAGGGGGAGCCACAGGTGAGCAAGCCCTGGTCATTATCATCACAGGCACAGGAATTCTCTGGGTATTTAATTTCACTGAGGCAAGTAATTTAATCTACTCTTTCTTTCCAGTTTGTGGCTTTTCCTGTAAGAAAACTTACAATTTCTTTGCAAAGAAGTCCATTTACAGTTTTTCACTTGAGAAGTACATTTTCTGGTTGTTCATAAGCTTGTTTATTTTTTTAACTCAGTTTCATAGGCAATTTTAAAAGTCACTTGAACTGTACCTGTTTTTTTCCATTGGTCCAAAAACACATGGAAGATGTGCAGATGCTGCAAGGGTAAGGGTACTTTCAGGAAATTGTCCTCAAGTCATTAATTCTTCTGGGAATTCCATTCTATTGTTCCCTCCTATGGTGATAGTGATCAGTGTTTCCGCACACAGGGGAGAGGCAGAAGACTGGGTTAACCCTGCAGTGACTCTGCCCCTACCCTTGTTCTCTGTACGCTCCCTCTACCAGCCCCTTTGGCCTCCCTAGGATTCCCCCTACCATTACTCCCTTGGGTCTTCTTTCTCTGGAGCTTCTCATGAAGTAAAGTCTGTCATTACAGGTTCTTATCTCTGTAATGTATTTAATTGTGATGTATTGATTAAGTGTTAATTAATGCACTATGGGAGTCCCCCTACAGCCCTCTGTATAAATTGATCCCCTTCTTTCCATATATTTTGCCCATAGGGTTTTTTGCAGCCCTAGGGCAACCAGCAATAACCCCTGTGCCTTTGCAACGGGTTGAGGGAAGGGGACCATGGGTTCCCTATTTATGTAATTTGCAAGAAGTGTTGTTATTACTCAGGGTACCAAATGTGTTTAAATGATATAAGTGCCTTGTAAAATCCCAACGCAAGCTCATTTTCATTTCTCATGTAATAATCTCATATACAGTATACACACATTTTTCATTAATTATATGAGTTGAATTTATTACTAATGATTATTATTAGATAGGTTACTGTTTTTGGGGGGGGGGTTCAGTGTGGAAAATTGAGTGCTATTTTACAGGTTGAATGACTGAATGACATAATACCCCCCCAACACACAATGTCCGTCACTAGGTCCGGTAATTTTGTCAAGTGTCCATTGTGCAACATGGTGGTGCCTACCCCTGCCCTGCACTTCAGGGGGACGCAGGCTCCAGGGTGGACTTAGGAGCTAGCAGGCGGGCCCAGTGCCAGCAGCAGCGAGTGACTCGGCCCCAGCCCGCTCCGCTCCGCCCCACCGGCTCCTGGCGTTGCTCAGGGGTGGGAGTTTGGGGGAGGGGTGGAGTGGGTGCAGGATGGAGTGGGTTGGGGCCGGGTTGCTCACTGCTGCAGGTGCCAGGCCCCCCGCTAACGCCTGAGGCTGCCCTGGACCCAGCATCCCCCTGAAGTGCGGGGCCCCTAAAGCACAACTCCTGGGGCAGTTGCCCTGGTTTGTCCTATGGACAGGATGGCACTGCTTGGGCACCACCAAAAATTATACAAACCTGGTGCCCATGCACACAGGGAATCTGTGGTGGATCAGGGACTTGAACCCAGGTCTCCCAAATCCAGGCTAGTGCACTACCCAAGAGATCATTGTTCCTCTCTCATGTCATGCTTTTTTGCCATGCCTTTAAAACAGATTAAAATGGACTTTCTGAATATGGAAGACAGAGACATACTGATTGCTAAGAGGCTCTTAAAATTGTTTCAGTGGAAAGGAACAGTGAGATACCATTTACAGTACATATTAGGAGAACAGAAAGACACTGGGAATGGACAATCTGCCAAGTGGGTTCTGTAACAATGTGGCTTGCCAGTGGACTGGAAAGCCTCAGGCTAAACCAACCCTCATTACAAGATGAGCCCAACCTGAAAGGTATGACCTGATTATATAAAAGGCAGTTGCAGGGAAGGGTGTGGATGAGAGAGTAGCTGAGACTGTAGGAGGCAGGAAGCTGGGAAAGCTCAGGAAACAAGCCTGAAAGGCGGTAGCTGGTTTGAAGAAGCAGCTTCATGGGGCAAGACATTGAGCTGTGACCCACCTTTAGGAAAGAGGGCTTGGAACAGCCTTATACACACCCCTGCCTAAGGCAGAAAGACATGGGACGAGAGCCTGAAGGGCCAGTGTGTACCTGAGGACTGAATAAATTGAACCCAGGTAGGGAAAGTTTTAGTTTTTCTTTGGACTGTGTAGAATTTGTTTAAGGAGCCCAGGGAAGGCAGGGCACTGCAGAGGTACGCTTGGCCATGAGGGGATGCTCAGTAATTGGCCACTATGCTACAGGCTGTAATAGGCATACAATATGAAGTAGGTACATGAATATAAGAGTTCGCTAATACCGTTTTGTTAACCTTGTCCTGTTTGTTAAGGATTTTTGGGGTAAGGAATTTAATTGTTTATCTGACTTAAAACAAAACAAAGTCTGATATAAACTAACATATGCGGGGGAGAGGAAATGTGAATAGAGATACCCAGACGTGATGACTGAAATGCACAATCTTGGAGAGGAAAATTATACATTATATTTACTTAGTCCGTGTTCATTCTTCAGGAAAAAATCTTATGCTTGTCATCTGCCAACCTCTACATAAGGACCCAGCTTCTGTACTGCTAAAAAATTTAGCCTGCAAAAAATACCCCTACATCTGGTGCAAATAGTCTCAGACTGATCACCCCAATGTAAGAAGCTTCTTAGGTGGTACAGGAATGCTCCTAAGCCAGCTTTTATGCCCCCAGTACTATTGTAGGGGCTTTCTGTCTAGCTGCCATATATCTCGCTTGAGCACTTGGATAGATGGTATAAAGTAGAGCGGACTACAGACACTGTGTCCGCATCCACCCAGCCCAAAATCAGTCAAGCAAAAATATGAGCTTTATGCCAACTTTGCACCCCTCCTTTCCCTTGTTGCCAATATTTATGCTAATTATGCCAAAATACTGGCAATCAAATAACTGATACCTAAAGATCAGATATCAAATAGGATTTTCCAGAACACAATATTCAAATAATTTTATGGATGGTGGAAATGAGATCTAGGTTCAATTCCCCCTTCTCTGCCAGAAGGGGAAAAAAGAATTGAACCACCTCTCCAAGGGGTACTCTAAGCGTTGAGTTATGGGATATTCTGAGCTGGGGTTCCCCTGCTGAAGGTGTTCCACTGTGGATAAATAATGAAAGAGTGACTGGAACAGAGGGAGTGGGCCCAGGGTCTCCCATCTCCCAGGAGGGTACTCTAACCATTGGACTGCAGAGTCATATTTTCTCTCCCGCCCTCCCTCCCCCCAGGATTGTTCATCTCTGGATAAATACTTAAATAGTCATCTAGTCTATCCCCATGCTAGTGAAAGATTTCCTCCATTATATTACCTAGTGCTTTATCCAGTCCTACTTTAAATGACTCAACCTATTTTTTTAGCATCTGATTCCGATCTCCTTCCTCAAACTGCATATCTTTTTATTCTTTTAAGTAGTCCCACTTACCTCAGTGTTTATAATAATATTAAAGAAGACCATCTTTTTAAAGAATGTTACTGTTAAATTAAAGTTTAAGCCTGGGTGTTCCATATATATATGGTATAAACTATCTCAGGTAAAGATGGATGAATCTGTTCAGACAAATAAGAACGGTACAAAAATGTTACCCAAATCCAACTTTTTTTTTTCCACCTTGGGAGAATGTTTGGTGATTTAAAAAAAATATATATATTATGTTGGCTACATTATTTCCTAGCTTGGTCTAGTATCAACAATGAAAGAATCGCAGCATTTCCAGTTGGTTGAAATCAATGGAAATTCCTCTATGAAGCCTGTTCTCAGAAGATTTCTAGCTCAGTTTTAAAACTGAAGATGTTCAGATAAGATTGGGATAAACAGCTGATCTCTTGGATGTTTTTTCCTGAATTGAAACTCTAAAATAATCAACGCTTCACTTTTCTCAAGTATCACAAGAATTGAAAAATGTCTTTTTGGACAAGACTAAAAATCCTTTAAGTCTCTGTCTTTTCATGTTCTTATTTTTGAGTGTGTGAAAGAGTTTATTATGTTAGTGTCTCATGCCTGTTTAGTGCAATATTTCCAGTGACTCACAGCAGATTGTAATGCTTTGGCAACTTGCTGCTCAGACTTGTGCTGGTGGTTAGTTCAACCCCCTGCCCCAGCAGTCCCCAAGATCAGGAGTATGTGAAAGGAAATATATCCCTCCCTTTGCAGAGGTATATATGGAAATATCCAAAAAATTCAACTTGTGTCCTCAACACAAAGTTACTCACCATAAAAATTCTTGCTTTCCAAAATTCAGTTATCAAATTATCTTCATGAAGTCACTGGAGTTGGGCCAGCAGATTATTTAGTCACAGCTATCTCTATGTAAAGTGTATACTTGCTACTTTGACATTTGTATTTGAACATTTATGATTAACTTAATTGGACCCCATAGCGATATAGACTATACTTTTTTTTTTTAATGCAACACTTTGTGCTGCCTTGTTTTGGTTTGGAACAAAACAGACTTAAACAGGTAAGAGACACTGTTTCTTTGGTTGAAAACCTGCTGTCATTTTGGAGAGACTATCTGATCCAAACTATAGCTGAAAAGAAAAGCAAGAATCCGTAGTTTATGGCAACTTGACAGTTATTCACACTTCCACATTATTTTCGTGTCCAGTTTGTATCATGTGTATCGAGACATTATTTTAAAGATTCCTTGGACACTTCATATATCCTGCAAGCCCAATACTTGCAAATGCTGTATCTCACATGGTGTGAGGCCTCACTTTATATTCTCTCTTATCTCCAGGATGAACTGTTTTATTTGCTGGGGGAAAAAACATATTGCCTTCAGCTTAATTTCAGACTGTGGGATTAAACCAAGGACACAAATGTAATTGGACATGTCACTTAAAATCCCTCGGTGCAGTGACGTTCTTTAAAATTCCATTATATTCTTGTGTCTGAATGGGAAATTGCTGGTTCGGGGAACTCCTACTATTGCTAGAGAGCACTGGAAATTTTTCATGGAGATATAAGAGTTGCTGTAAAAATGCCTCTTGCCTCAGCTGTTATTCACATTATTGCTTAGTTGTTCCAGTCATATATTTTGTATAAGTAAAATAATTCAGGTCAAAAATATATGCAATGTACCTGGAAAGACTTGGGGAAAATATGTGGAGGCGTTTTCTATAAATTATGAGACCTCTAGTATTGTCCAAGTGTAAACAGTTTGCTAACTGGGATCAAACTGCCACCACATTATTCCTAAGAGTGAGCAGTTACTTGCAAAGATAGTCCCATTGACAGTAACAGAACAACTTAGGTAAGTAACTGCTCACAAATGTGAAAAAAGGGCTCGCAACCTGACCCCCCGGATAAGCATCTCAGGGTTCACTGAGCTTCCATTAAAGATATGGTTACATGCAGCTTAGAACACCACTATCTATTATCATATTTTTATATACCTTTCTTACAATATTCCCTATTTTTATATAACTGTACTTCAGGTTCATGTCTCGTTTTCCCTTAAGCTTTCAAAGGAGAAAAGCTTTTCACAAAAGGAAAACTAAATGATTAAAGACTGAGCTAAGGAACTGAAAAGCATAATATTTTATACACAAAGCACTACTTATCTTATGCTGTTCAAAAAGTCCTTATTTTATAGCATTAGCATATTTCTCAAATGCACACATGAAAAGTTGAACCATTATCACAGTCTATCTCCATGTGACATTTCCAAATGCTTTTTATATATTTCATGGGTCAGTTTCTTTATGAAAATAACCCTGCACATCAGCTATCTAACGATCTGGCCTTTTGAAACCAATTCAATTTATATGTTACATTTGTTGTTGGGGGGAAAACAGATACACTCACCCATATTTTCTTTATGTAGACTGGTTATCATCTTCTTAATTTGTTTGGAACTCTTTTTATTTTCCAGAGCTATACCATGGAATACCATGAATGAAATAAACAATGCTAGCTTGCCCACCTTAGGGGGTTACCCTTAGGGCCAAAATATGGCCTAGCTAACATGGTTTCACTGGTGGTGTTAAGAGTTTAAGGAGGGTGGAAGGAAGGAAGGGATAGCTCAGTGATTTGAGCATTGGCCTGCTAAACCGAGGGTTGTGAGCTCAATCCTTGAGTGGGCCATTTAGGGATCTGGGGCAAAAATCTGTCTGGGGATTGGTCCTACTTTGAGCAGGGGGTTGGACTAAATGACCTCCTGAGGTCCCTTCCAACCCTGACCTTCTATTATTCTAAGTGTAACCTCTGCCACTGGACAGGGAGTGGGTGGAACCTTTAGCACTGCCTCCCAACATGCTGCCATTATGGGAATATAATCTGCACTAGGAGGACTAGTACAGATTACTTCCCCACACCTCATGCATGCTAAAGTGCGTGGGGAAGGACTTGGAACTAGACTGTGTCACAAGTTGGTACCTGGACTGCTTCTTGTGGAGCTTGGAGTCAAAGCCACAATTTAGCCCTCAATCACTAATATGGAATTTTTGAAAACATGAAATTATGTATGCTACAAGTGGGCCTTAATAAGAAATGTTGGGAGCCTTATTTTAAAGCATTATTGAGAATTCAACAGAAAGAAAGTATAAGAACTTAAAAGCAGCAGAAGCAGCAGCAGAAATCCAGTCATTGAAAAAATGTTGGTACTTTAATTGATAATGTTTTCTATCTCCTCCAAGTAAAGAGTCATTTTGTATAAAGAGATTGTGGCCATTTCTAGTGTTCTAACACTCTGGGAAAAGAGTTCAATTTTCCACAGGCCTAGAAGACATATTATAACTGAATCAATTTCATAGTGTCAGAAGAGGTAAAATGAAAACTTCATCTTTCAACATTCAAAAGGGAACTCTTTTTGCTGTTTTGTGAATAACCATGTTAAAGTTTCTAGTGGTATTTTTTAGGGATCAATCCTGTTACTACTGAACTCAGTTTTGCTACTGACTTCAATGCGAACTTCTACTAGTATCCCTGGAATTCAATGTATTGGCAGGATTTCCATAGACTCATAGTTTTATTTATTTTTTTAAGGCCAGAAGGGACCATAGTGATGATCTAATCTGCAGAACAAAGATCAAAGAACATCACCCAATAATTTCCCCATCAAATCCATAACTTCTGTTTCAAATATAGCATCTCTTTTAGAAAGACATTCAGCCTTGACTTAAACACTGCAAGTGATGGAGAATCCACCACATCCTTAGCTAAGCTGTTCCAACGATTAATTCCCTTCACATTTTCCAGTCTCCATTCTGTAAAGTGGCTGTGTTGGAAAGGTGTGCTGGCACCCTATGCTATACTTGTGCAGTTTTGTTCCTTGCAGTCTAGTGGATTTAAAGACTGCAGATTGTATGGTGGTAGGTGCTATATAAATACCTGCAGTGAATAAATAAATTAAATATGGTCTATACAATCTATATGACTGAGGGGAAAAAGGTTACAGTGCCATTTTACATTTAGGGTTGTTACTCGTTTTTAATACATTTGTAGGAATAAAATGTTCAGTTGAAATGACCATGAGGAATCTAACTTCAAGGTAAAAGGACTTACAATTGTTATCCGCACCAAAAGTAAAATCCCTGCAAACTGCATGGAAACGTTTTAAAGACACCATAATAGAGGCTTAACTTAAATGTATACCCCAAATTAAAAAACATAGTAAGAGAACCAAAACCAACAAAGTAAAAGAAGCAGTGAGAGGCAAAAATGCATCCTTTAAAAAGTGGAAGTTAAATCCTAGTGAGGAAAATAGAAAGGAGCATAAACTCTGCCAAATGAAGTGTAAAAATATAATTAGGAAGGCCAAAAAAGAATTTGAAGAACAGCTAGCCAAAGACTCAAAAAGTAATAGCAAGGTTTTTTTTCAGTACATCAGAAGCAGGAAGCCTGCTAAACAACCAGTGGGATCACTGGACAATCGAGATGCTAAAGGAGCACTCAAGGATGATAAGGTGGAGAAACTAAATGAATTCCTTGCATGAGTCTTTACAGCTGAGGATGTGAGGGAGATTCCCAAGCCCGAGCCATTCTTTTTAGGTGACAAATCTGAGGAACGGTCCCAGATTGAGGTGTCATTAGAGGAGGTTTCGGAACAAATTGATAAACTAAACAGTAAGTCACCAGGACCAGATGGTATTCATCCAAGCGTTCTGAAGGAACTCAAATGTGAAATTTCAGGACTACAAACTGTAGTCTGTAACCGATCATTTAAATCAGCTTCTGAACCAAATGACTGGAGGATAGCTAATGTGCTGCCAGTTTTTAAAAGGGGCTCCAGAGGTGACCCAGACAATTACAGGCCGGTAAGCCTGACTTCAGTACCAGGCAAACTGGTTGAAACTATAGTAAAGAACAAAATTGTCAGACACATAGATGAACATAGCAACAGAGGGTCCTGTGGCACCTTTAAGACTAACAGAAGTGACTTCTGTTAGTCTTAAAGGTGCCACAGGACCCTCTGTTGCTTTTTACAGATTCAGACTAACACGGCTACCCCTCTGATAGATGAACATAATTTGTGAGGGAATAGTCAACATGGTTTTTGTAAAGGGAAATCATGCCTCACCAATCTACTAGAATGCTAAAGGGGGTCAACAAGCATGTGGACAAGGGGGATCCAGTGGATATAATGTACTTAGATTTTCAGAAAGCCTTTGACAAGGTCCCTCACCAAAGGCTCTTAAGCAAAGTAAGCTGACATGGGATAAGAGGGAAGGTCCGCTCAGGGATTGGTAACTGGTTAAAATATGGAAACAAAGGGTAGGAATAAATGATCAGTTTTCAGAATGGAGAGAGGTGTCCCCCACGGCTCTGTACTGGGCACAGTCCTATTCAACATATTCATAAATGATCTGGAAAAAAGGGGTAAACAGTGAGGTGGCAAAATTTGCAGATGATACAAAACTACTCAAGATAGTTAAGTCCCAGACAGACTGCAAAGAGCTACAAAAGGATCTCTCAAAACTGGGTGACTGGGCAACAAAATGGCAAATGAAATTCAGTGTTGATAAATGCAAAGTAATGCACATTGGAAAACATAATCCCAATTATACATATAAAATGAGGGGTCTAAATTAGCTGTTACCACTCAAGAAAGAGATCTCGGAGTCATTATGGATAGTTCTCTGAAAACATCCACTCAATGTGCAGTGGAAGTCAAAAAAACAAACAGAATGTTGGGAATTATTAAGAAAGGAATAGATAATAAGACAGAAAATATCATATTGCCTCTATATAAATCCCTGTTATGCCCACATCTTGAATACTGTGTGCAGATGTGGTGACCCCATCTCAAAAAATATATATTGGACTTGGAAAAGATTCAGAAAAGGGCAACAAAAATTATCAGGGGTATGGAGCATCTGCCATACGAGGAGAGATTAATAAAACTGGGACTTTTCAGCTTTGAAAAAAGATGACTAAGGGGGGATATGATAGAGGTCTATAAAATCACAACTGGTATGGAGAAAGTAAATAAGGAAGTGTTATTTACTCCTTCTCATAACATATGAACTAGGGGTCACCAAATGAAATTAATAGGCAGCAGGTTTAAAACAAACAAAAGGAAGTAATTTTTCACACAACGCACAGTAGACCTGTGGAACTCCTTGCCAGATGATGGTGTAAAGGCCAAGACTATAACAGAGTTCAAAAAGAACTAGATAAGTTCATGGAGGATAAGTCCATCAATGACTATTAGCCAGAATGGGCAGGGATGGTGTCCCTAGCCTCTGTTTGCTAGAAGCTGGGAATGGGCGACAGGGGATGGATCACTTGATGATTACCTGTTCTGTTCGTTCCCTCTGGGGCACCTGGCATTGGCCACTGTCGGAAGACAGGATACTGGGCTAGATGGACCTTTGGTCTGACCCAGTATGGCTGTTCTTATGTTCTTAGCTTATTTACCCAGAGCAGCAGGAAGTGAGTTGTTCCTTAAGGGAATTAGGAAACAATAGAACAAAGTTGATTTAGCAGAGGAATTTTAGCCTTGATAGAATTGAATTATCCTAATAATAAATGCATAGGGCTAACGCTTCTTCACACCAAAGTCAAATATTGTGTTTCTATTGACTTTAATGGGAATTGGATTTGACTTATAGCATGCAATAATTCCATACCAAACACAAAACCCCAAACACAAAAACATTGTTAAGTTACAACGTCAAACATTCAAAAGTGAGAAAATGGCAAAATTAAAGTTGCCTCTGCAAAAAGAGTTTGTGAGCAAATAATTAAAGATTGTATCATAATGTACAAGGGGGCAGAATTGAGGTTGTTTGGGCAACCTTATTTCTGGCATTTCTTAACTTGATTTTGCATCCTTAAAGACAAACCAAAAAAAAATGCAGATTTTTAAAATTTCTTATGCGATTTAAAAATAAAAGAAAAAAAATCAGTTGGTAACAACTTCCCACATGGGTCATTAGCAGGGTTTGATTTACTCCTTGACCTAAATGAGTAATAACTCAATCAACTGATAGAAATAGGATGTTATGATCTGTGTACATCAGTCATTTGAAGGGGAAATGTCACATATTTTGCCAGTTGGTCACACAGTTGTTCGCTAGACACCAGCACAATGCTGAGAATCTGGATTCCTGGATTCTATTCCTGGTGCCTAAAGAGTCATATAGTGGTTAGAGCATAGAGTGAGAGTTATGGGTTTTATAAGCTTCATTAACAAAAAGCATTCATTTACTCAGGCCTTATTCATTTGTGTCTTTCAAAGGAAGTATGTAGGAGTAACCCCCTTTTAAAGACATCATAGCTAATTGCAAATATTTCTCATATTCATTCCTATAGGCAATATGTTTAAAGGAATGACATATAAGTCTGCCATATTAGGAACTTGGTTGTATTTCCAATTCTGCCCAGTGCAAGATCTTCTGCAAGCTCTCTAATCCTCAGCTACTTTCTCTGTAAAATGGGGAATGTGATGTTATTCCTAATATAGGGGCATGAGGCCCTATCCAGTAATAAGGGTTGTGATTAATGCTAGTAACCTGGGGTCTTGGCTCCAAGTCCAGTGCATCTTCTTCTAGGCCAAAGATTATTTTCTTGGGATAAAGGTGTTGGGGGAATAGCAGTAAGTGAAGAAGGAGGTAATATTTGGTTGAACTGTCCTCCTGGCTAGAGCTCTAGCTTTGTGTAGTGTAGGTATTCACTAAGGGAGGCTCCGTGGCGTCTGGGAACAAGGTGCAGTGCAGTTGTAACATTCACAAAATGAAGGGACAGGTATGGAACAAGCTCTACTGCACATGTGGAAATGAGATTTTTTGTGGCATATAACCCTGCCAGATCTCCATGGTCTTTCTTGGGGACAGAATGAATCTCTCCAGTCTCAGCATTACCCCCTTGTAAATTTCAAATTCCTGCTTCAAACCACCTAGGCTCTAAAGAGGTTTGCAAAACTCCTTATATTGCACTAATCACATTCTTGGTAATGGCCAAACATTTTTTGATCAAACCTAATAAAATAAAGTAAAATTGAACTTGAGACAGAGACTACACATGGAAAATGTCAGCCCAAATAGTTAAAATTTATTAAAGTTACACACAAATGAAAGCACAGCATTAAAATGAAAAGTGATCGGCAACCTTAACTATAGGCATCAATCCAGCTCCAACTATTAAACATAACATATATTGACTTTTTATTGAATATAAGTGAATATCAAGATTTATTGATCTTGGTCAATATTTACTGAGAATTTATTGATCTGAGTGGTAGTCACTGAAATAGGAAGTCATTATTGTGAGATAATTTCTGAAAACTCTAAACATTGGTCTGCGCAGATATGAAATCAATACTAGCATTTCATAGAATATCTGACATAGCTAAAAATAGTTTAAATTGCAGCTCTAATAGTAATCCAAATGTACTGATTTGTTTTATCCTATTCTATTATGTATGGCTCTCCTCAGTGTATTGTGATACCCCAAGTGATATTAAACTCTTTCCACTCCTCCCTTAATTAAAAATGTCTCCATGCATGGATTTCATTGTTCATTAGTTGATCATAATTCTGATGAATTAATTAATGTCAGAAAAGGCAATAAAAACAGAGCTCTATTGGCACACATATGCCACAATATCTGTCTGGTTCAATCACGTTCAACAGAGATATGCCAAACTTTTTAAAATACATCTCTGCAATCATGGTTGGTTGAGTGCACAGACCAAATTCTGTATTTAGTTATACTAGTGTGCATCTTAAATGATTTCACTGAAACTAAGTGAATTTTTGTATATGAGAGCAGAATTTGTCTCCAAGTTACCATATATTACAGTGGTGAAATAATCACCCATATCTGTTTCATAGAACAAGGATGTTTAAAGTTCAACACACTGGTATACATTTTGTATTGAAATGATAAGTTTTCAACTATTAAATACCTCTTTTTTTCTGATTGTTTTCTTTAGTCCAGTCTAATCTCAGAAATGTTGTACATGAAAGAAAAACAAAATACCCCACCAATATTTTACTTCTCCTGTCTAATAGCAGATTTACAAAGGAAAGCTCAGTTACAATATATTTATGGTATACTGCACTAATGTTTGAAAAATCTTATTTTTCTGGCAAGCACCATTTTACATGTGAGATCTAATAAAAGCACAGGAATAACTTTCTGCAGCCTGAAAGGCATTCTGATTGTCAGATATAGGATTATAAAGTGAAATAGGATCAGATATGTGCATGTACAGCATAAGAAACTAAAAAGTTTCTTATTGCTGCAGTAGGATGCTGAATTGTGGAACCGATAACACTTCTCAGTCTTTCTGCAAGACAACAGGAAGCTTTTCTCTCATCTCTATAGAGTCACAAAAATTGTGAACACATTAAATGAAAATCTCCTGGATGACTATGGAGTAGATGATGTTTTCATAAATTGTCAGGAGAGGATGCCTTGCAGGAACACAGATTGATAATCAGCAGGAGAATTCTAACATGCAAGGTACACAAAACAAGTGTAGTAAATGACTCAATCAGGTGAATCAGAGTAAATAAAGTCAAGTTTCCAACAATTACAAGATTTCGAGTATGTTTTGAGAAAACAGTACCGAAGCAGAGCCCTGCTACTGACGGGTTTTTGAGTGGCTTCTGGTTTTGCCTTTATAGGTCTTTCAAATGTATACTAGAGGCACCCAGTTGAACCTTTTTTATTTGATTGGTACAGATAATGAAGAAAAAAATATCACAAACTTACCTGTGAGACCTCCGGGCCCTCCTACCCTTAAAGGAATGGGTAGTATAAAATCAGTTTAAACATCTGATGGAGAAAAGGAAGGAGTTCTTTTTTAACTTCTCAGCCTCCTCCTCAGAAAATTTGAGAAGTTACAGCTTCCTGCCAGTAAAAGACACTTGTGCTTTTAGTTTTGAAAACTCACAGTATGTCACTGCTTACTGCGTGCTATTTTCAGTGCCGGGAGTAAAACTATGAACACAGGCACTTTTGTGCTAAACATCATAAGGCCCCTCTGAAGTTCACCGAGAGTCCAGAATTAAAATGCAGAAGGATCCAGCAAGTAAAATACAAGCTTATTATTTTCTATTTTCTAGTGGAAAAATAAAGTACTTCTTGGCATGTAACTGAAGTGGTAAGAAGGTAATTCATCTTGCATGAGAGTATTTCACAAGTGAAAGGGACATGCCGTCTGTTTAGAGAGTAATCAGGAAGCAAATGATTAATTTAGAGCAGTCACAAAAATTATATACAAGAGGAGAGGGTTTCAGCAGTCTGTGTTTTGCTCTCCAGCAATGACTTTACTGAATCTTTTCCTTATTTCTGAACAGAAATGGTACTGTGAGGAAACCATATCCATAGTATAGCTTTATGTCTTGTCTCATGTTTTCTGACACTTTATGAACTGACTCATTTTATCCTCCTTGTAACTGACTACTAAAGCTAATTTTGACCCTTAGTTTTCACAAAAAAGAAACCAAAACAAACCCTAGTCTACCATAAAAGAGAATATAAGAGAATATAATTTGGGATGTCAAATGATTAAAAAAAAAAATTGCACTTAATTGCGAGATTAAAAATATAGTAGTGATTAATCAGTTTTAATTGTACTATTAAACAATAATAGAATACCAATTTCAATTTATTATGCATGTTTTTGGATGTTTTCTACATTTGCAAATATATTGATGTCATGGTAGGGGTCTACTGTAAAGCACCTAACCAGGAAGATGAGGAGCATGAGGCTTTTCTTAAATCAACTAACAAAATCGTCCAAAGCACGGGACTTGGTGTTGATAGGGTATTTTAACTACACAGACAGCTGATACGGCAGGGTAGATTATCCAAACCAGCTCTTGGAATGCATTGGAGATAACTTTTTTTATTACAGATGATGGAGAAAGTGACTATGGGTGAGGCTCTTCTAGATTTGATTCTGACAAAAAGGAGGAACTAGTTGAGAATTTGAGGGTGGAAGGCAGCTTGGGTGAAAGTGATCATGAAATGATAGTGTTAATGATGCTAAGGTATGGTAAGAGGGAAAACCGCAGAATACAGACAATGGACTTCATGGATGCAGACTTTAGAAAACTCAGAGAATTGGTAAGTTCCTGTGTGAATCAAGTCTAAAGAAAAAGGTTCTGGAGAGTTGGCATTTTTTAAAAAGACATATTATTAAGGGAATAAAAGCAAACTATCCCAATGTGTAAGAAAGATAGGTTATATGGTAAGAGACCACCCTGGCTTCACCAGGAGATCTTCAACCACCTGAAATACAAAAAAAAAAAGAGTTATACAAAAAAATTGAAACTAGGTCAAATTATGAAGGATGAATATAAAGAAACCCACCACCTCAAGCATGTAAGGACAAAATTAGAAAGGTGATTAAATTAGCTAGGGACATATGAGATAAAATTAGCTAGGGACATAAAATGTAAAATGAAAACATTTTACAAATACATTAGAAGCAAGAAGAAGGCCAAGGGCAGGGTAGGCCATTAGTATGAGGAGAGAAAGACGATAACAGAAAACATATCAATGGCCAAAGTATTAAATGCCTTTTTTTGTTTCAGTTTTCACCAAAAACCTTAGCAGTGATCAGATGATAGTGCAGTGAACATCAGTGTAAAAGGGGTAGAATCTGAAGCTGAGATAGGGTGGGAACAATTTAAGAATTACTTAGACAAGTTAGATGTGTTCAACTCGGCAGGGCCTGATTAAATACTTCCTAGAATACTTAATGACCTGGCTGAAGAGATCTCTGAGCCATTACTGATTATCTTTGAGAAATTGTGGAGGACAGGAGAGATACCAGAGAACTGAAAAAGGGCAAATCTCATACCCTATCTATAGAAAGGGGAATAAGGACAACCCAGGGAATTATTGGTACCCATAAACATAATGGAGCAAATAATCAATCAATTTGTAATAACCTAGAAGATAAGGTGATGAGTAACAGTCAACATGGTTTTGTCAAGAACAAATCATGTCAAACCAACCTAATATCCTTCTTTGACAAGGGTAACAAGCCTTGTGGATGGGTGGGGGGGAGGAAGCAATAGTGATATATCTCAACTTTAGAAAGGTTTTTGATACTGTCTCACTTGAGTAAACAAACTAGGGAAATACAGCCTAGATGAACCTACAATAATGTGGGTGCACAGCTGGTTGGAAAACTGTACTCAGAGTAGTTATTAATGATTCACAGTCAAGGTGATTGTGTCTAGTTTAATTCAATACCTGCATCAATGATTTGGATAATGACAGAGTACGCTCATAGATCCTGTGGATAATGCCAAGTTTGGAAGGGTTGCAAGTGCTTTGGAGGACAGGATTAGATTTCAAACTGATCTTAAACTTGAGAAATGGTTTGAAATAAATAAGATGAAATTCAGTAAGGACAAGTACAAAGTACTATACTTAGGAAGGAATAATCAATTGCACCAATATAAAATAGGAAATGATGCCTAGGAAGGAGTACTGCAGAACAGGATGTGGGGGTCGGGTGACCAGATGTCCCAATTTTATAGGGACAGTCCCGATATTTGGGACTTTGTCTTGTATAGGTGCTTATTACTCCTCATGCCCTGTCCAAATTTTTCACATGTACTATCTGGTCACCGTATCTGGGGTTATAGTGGATCACAAACTAAACTAAACATGAGTCAACAATGTCACACTTGCCACACACACACACAAAAAAAGGCGAACATCATTCTAGGATGCTGGAGGAATGCTGTGAGCACAGATAAGGCCTCAACTGGAGTACTGTGTCCAGTTCTGGGAACCACACTTCAGGAAAGATGTGGGCAAATTGAAGACAGTCCAGAGGAGAGCAACAAAAATGATTAGATGTCTAGAAAACATGACCAACAAGGGAAGGATTGAAAATATTGGATTTGTTTAGTCAGAATAAGAGAAGACCGAAGGGGGAATATAACAGTCTTCAAGTACGTTATATAGAGGAGCGTGATAAATTGTACTTCTTAACCACTGAGGACAGGACAAGAAGTAATGTTCTTAAACTGCAGCAAGGGAGATAAAGGTTAGACATTAGGCAAAACTTCCTTATTGTTAATCATTGGAACCAAATATTGTGGAATGTCATTCATATTAAGTTTTTAAGGTCAGGTTAGACAAACAGCTTTCAGGGATGGTCTAGATCAGTGTTTCACAAACTTAGGACGCCGCCTGTGTAGGGAAAGCCCCTGGCAGGCCAGGCCGGTTTGTTTACCTGCCCCGTCTGCAGGTTCGGCCAATTGCGGCTCCCACTGGACGCGGTTCGCTGCTCCACGCCAATGGGAGCTGCGGGAAGCGGCGGCCAGTATGTCCCTTGGCCTGCACCACTTCCCGCAGCCCCCATTGGCCGGGAGCAGCAAACCGTGGCCAGTGGGAGCCGCGATCAGCCAAACCTGCGGACAGGGCAGGTAAACAAACCGGCCTGGCCTGCCAGGGGCTTTCCCTACACAAGTGGCATCCCAAGTTTGGGAAACACTGGTCTAGATAATACTTAGTCCTGTCTCAGTGCAGGAGACTGGACTATATGACCTATCAAGCTCCCTTGCTGTCCTACATTTCTATAGTTTCTATGATTGTCTAATTTGACCCATATAGTTATTTGGGCATTTGATGCACTGGATGAGGTACACCAAATGTTGTGACAGGCATGTGTCAGATGCATAAATCTTGAAAGGTGTGTGGTAGGGGGTACTGATCATCGTAGCAGTGGAGATTAGGGCTGTCAATTAATTGCAGTTAACTCACGCAATTAATTCAAAAAAATTAATCGTGATTAAAAAAAATAATCCTGGTTAATCACACTGTTAAACAATAGAATACCAACTGAAATGTATTAAATATTTTTGGATGTTTTCTACATTTTCAAATATATTGATTTCAATTACAACACAGAATACAAAGTGTACAGTGCTCACTTTATATTTATTTTTGATTACAAATATTTGCACTGTAAAAAACAAAAGAAATAGTATTTTTCAATTCACCTAATACAAGTACTGTAGCGCAATCTCTTTATCATGAAAGTTGAATTTACAAATGTAGAATTATGTACAAAAAAAACCTGCATTCAAAAAAAAAAGTGTAAAACTTTAGAGCCTACAAGTCTACTCAATCCTACTTCAACCAATCACTCAGTAAAACAAGTTTGGTTAAAATTTGCAGGAGATAATGCTGCCCACTTCTTGTTTACAATGTCACCTGAAAGTGAGAACAGACGTTCGAATGGCACTTTTGTAGTCAGCGTTGTAAGGTATTTACATGTCAGATATGCTAACATTTGTATACCCCTTCATTCTTCGGCCACCATTCCAGAGGACACGCTTCCGTGCTCATGATACTCGTTAAAAAAAGAATGCATTAATTACATTTGTGACTGAACTCCTTGGGGGAGAATTGTATGTCTCCTGTTCTGTTTTACCTGCATTCTGCCATATATTTCATGTCATAGCAGTCTCAGATGATGACCAACACATGTTCATTTTAAGAACACTTTCACAGCAGATTTGACAAAACATAAAGAAGGTACCAATGTGAAATTTCTAAAAATAGCAATAGCACTTGACCCAAGGTTTAAGAATCTGAAGTGCCATCCAAAATCTGAGAGGGACAAGGTGTGGAGCATGATTTCAGAAGACTTAAAAGAGCAACACTCAGATATGGAAACTACAGAACCTGAACCACCAAAAAAGAAAATCAACCTTCTGCTGGTGGCATCTGACTCAGATGATGAAAATGAACATGCGTCGGTCCGCTCTGCTTTGGATCATTATTGAGCTGAACCCGTCATCAGCATGTCCTCTGGAATGGTGGTTGAAGCGTGAAGGGACTGATAATCTGATATTTGCACTGTGAGATTACTCACTTAAATCACATGGGACAGTTTTTATTTCCTGATCAAATGACCTGTCTTTTACATGTCCTCCTTGAAAAAAGGTAGGGACATGTCTGTGGATTTTTTACATTAACTAGTTAATTGCTAACTCTTCATCTGAGGACCAATCAGTTGCTCTGGATTTAATAGAGTTGGCAGTTTTTCAAAGGGACACTATTAAGGGCCCAAAAGCAAGCTATTCCGCTGGTTAGGAAAGATAGAAAATGTGGCAAAAGACCACCTTGGCTTAACCACGAGATCTTGCATGATCTAAAAAATAAAAAGGAGTCATATAAAAAATGGAAACTAGGACAGATTACAAAGGATGAATATAGGCAAACAACACAGGAATGCAGGGGCAAGATTAGAAAGGCAAAGGCACAAAATGAGCTCAAACTTGCTACAGGAATAAAGGGAAAGAAGAAGACTTTTTATCAATACATTAGAAGCAAGAGGAAGACCAAAGACAGGGTAGGCCCACTGCTTAGTGAAGAGGGAGAAACAGTAACAGGAAACTTGGAAATGGCAGAGATGCTTAATGACTTCTTTGTTTCGGTCTTCACCAAGAAGTCTGAAGGAATGCCTAACATAGTGAATGCTAATGGGAAGGGGGTAGGTTTAGCAGATAAAATAAAAAAAGAACAAGTTAAAAATCACTTAGAAAAGTTAGATGCCTGCAAGTCACCAGGGCCTGATGAAATGCATCCTAGAATACTCAAGGAGCTAATAGAGGAGGTATCTGAGCCTTTAGCTATTATCTTTGGAAAATCATGGGAGACGGGAGAGATTCCAGAAGACTGGAAAAGGGCAAATATAGTGCCCATCTATAAAAAGGGAAATAAAAACAACCCAGGAAACTACAGACCAGTTAGTTTAACTTCTGTGCCAGGGAAGATAATGGAGCAAGTAATTAAGGAAATCATCTGCAAACATTTGGAAGATGGTAAGGTGATAGGGAACAGCCAGCATGGATTTGTAAAGAACAAATTATGTCAAACCAATCTGATAGCTTTCTTTGATAGGATAACGAGACTTGTGGATAAGGGAGAAGCTGTGGATGTGGTATACCTAGATTTTTGTAAGGCATTTGATACGGTCTCACATGATATTCTTATCGATAAACTAGGCAAATACAATTTAGATGGGGCTACTATAAGGTGGGTGCATAACTGGCTGGATAACCGTACTCAGAGAGTTGTTATTAATGGTTCCCAATCCTGCTGGAAAGGAATAACGAGTGGGGTTCCGCAGGGGTCTGTTTTGGGACCGGCTCTGTTCAATATCTTCATTAACGACTTAGATATTGGCATAGAAAGTACGCTTATTAAGTTTGCGGATGATACCAAACTGGGAGGGATTGCAACTGCTTTGGAGGACAGGGTCATAATTCAAAATGATCTGGACAAATTGGAGAAATGGTCTGAGTTAAACAGGATGAAGTTTAACAAAGACAAATGCAAAGTGCTCCACTTAGGAAGAAAAAATCAGTTTCACACATACAGAATGGGAAGAGACTGTCTAGGAAGGAGTATGGCAGAAAGGGATCTAGGGTTTATAGTGGACCACAAGCTAAATATGAGTCAACAGTGTGATGCTGTTGCAAAAAAAGCAAACATGATTCTGGGATGTATTAACAGGTGTGTTGTGAGCAAGACACGAGAAGTCATTCTTCCGCTCTACTCTGCTCTGGTTAGGCCTCAGCTGGAGGTTCCTAATCCTTCCCAGAGATTGGATTAGTCAATCTCCAAGAGAAGTTACATACACTTTCACAATAAAATACACACAATTGTGTTTTTAATACAATGGTCCCCAAAAGTATTAAACTTAATTAAATAATGTTTATCTTAATTCCCTAATGTTTGTCCAGGACCCTGCAGAATATTGTCATATCTGTTACATGTGCATCAAAGTTGTATCTGCCCCGTGTAAACCCTGCTGCTGTAGTGCTGCTGTGTTGAACTGCTAGGACTATGTTAATGCGAACTAGGTACCTTTAAATTTGCTCTAGCAGGGTCTACATGGGGCAGTTACAACACACTTTAGTGCATGCTGCAATTCACACTCCCATAGTCCTGACAGTGGGGCCATGTAGATAAGCCCTAAGTAGGGCATGCTAAGTTCATACAGAAGAGAAAAGAACAATAGGAGGCTACTGGAAGTTAGAGGTTGACAAGAAGGACAGTAGAACTGATTAAATGGACTGGATGCTAAGCACACCCATCACATGAAATGGGAAACCACTGGCCAGAAGCTGATGAGCTTACAACAATAAATGGCACTGAAAGGTGGGGTAGGGTGGGCTGCACTGTGCACACACACCTTTCAAAGCTATGAAAAAGTTAAGCAAGGTTTTTTGCTGCCTTAAAATGGCCATATTGAGAGGGGGAGGGCTTCCAGTGACTGTGAGAGGAAAACTCCCAACTAATTTCTTCTGAGGAGAACAGAACATCAGCTCCCAGACTGTGGTCATAGCGAATTACCTCAGTGGTGACCACCAGATTGGGGGATGACCGATTGTATGAGAAAATAAATGGAACATTTAAGTAAGTTCTTGGCAATAAAGGATAAGAACCACATACAAACACCCTGGGAGTGTGTTACTTGGCTAGTGGTGCACATCCTGATGTGTAGATAGATAAAACAATGATTTTTAATACATGTACTAATTACCACCAGAACTTTTTGTTATTAACTTTCAAAGTAAATAATTAGGACTGTCATATATTAACAAATAAAATTACCCTGATATTTCTTCCCTGAATCTCACAGGTCACAGTCCATGTTACTTCCAACAGAGAGGTATCTGACAGAAAGATGGTACCTTTCAGCAGCCACTGTCACCTTGACTGTTGTCACAGCTTTCCTCCAAGACACGTGAAAGGCCTAACATCAGCTATCTCTACAGGGGAGAACCTCTGCTTGCTGACAGTAAAATCTGTATCACAATCAAAAGGAATGGGCAAACCAGTTCAGCTACAGTTAAGCAACAACCTGAACATTTGTCCATTACTTTTGAAAGAAACTTTTTTGAAGGTTGGAAGAAGCTGAGTTTAAAAAAAATGAAATTTTAATTTTCATACTAGTGAATATTACCTGGGGAATTATTATGATTTTTTTTGGTGGGGGGAGGAATGCTAGAATTCCAGCTGATTTTTTTTTTTCATACTATGTTTACCTGGCCAGAAGAAGAAATTTTGTATAGCCAAGAGCGCTGGATATTTCCAATAGGTGCTTATCTGGATAGTTAAAATAAGGTGCCAAAAATGGGTACTGAATAAAATCACTAAATAATTTTGAGGATTTGCCCATTAACCAATCCTTCTAAACAAACTGCAATTCAACCTCATTTCACCCTTTTCCCAGGAATTTAGTCTTGCATTACTGTTTAAATATAATTAAATGAGACTTTTTTAATGTTTTTATTGTGATGGCTTAGTGGAAGAGAATTGCAGTTGAAGTTTGTTTAAATACCCAGAAAATAATAATGAATTACTCTGTATGAAGAACTCAAGTTGTTTTTCCTCCGGTTAAACAAGCGTTGGCTAGAACACTTCCTTTTAATGAAAGAAAATGACAACTGGCAACCTTAAAAAAAAATAAGATTTTAAAATAAAACAAATCAGAGCAGGGCAATCTCTCGATTTAGCACAACAGAGGGCAGGCTTCACTGAAAATTGCTTTCTAATGATACCACTCTGGTGGATTCATCCAGATGTATTAGTGGTTGTGATGTCTGTATTCCCCACGCTGGAGAACAAGGGGCTAAGGAGGAGCTCGGGTTCAGGCAGTGCTGCTCTGACACACTTGCAGAGACTGCACAAGCGGGAGGTGGGGTTCAAAAAGAGAAGCAGAGCCACTCGGAGAAGGCAGGGGGTGAAAGGAAGCAGATCTCTCCTCTGAGCTCTGGGGAAGTACTGCCTGGAGTTCTCATTGCCTGAGGCCTGGAACTCTCATTGCCTGAGACCTGGCAACACAAACCTGATATAGCTTGCAGAGGAGAGACTAGTGAGATTGATTGTGAAGGTCAGAAACTTTCTTTGTGGTTCTTTAATTTGCTGTGGGAGAAAAAGTTATTCTGCAGGTCTGGAGGGTCTGAGCCCCTGTTAAGCTGGGACCTAGGGCTCTGAGCCCAATTGCTTTCCTGTGTGCCCAGGGCCCCAGTTTGACTAGGGTTCTGGAAGTCCTCTGGATGTTCCCAGTGGCAGAGGAGCAGCACTGCAGGCAGCCAGCACAGTTGGCTGGAAGCGCCATTACTGCCTAGCTGAGCATGCTCCCCGTTCCTGCCTCTCTCGTGGTAGCAGCAGTTCCAGCTTCGTCTCCTCCTCACTGCTGTGCAGAGCTTGCCCAGAGCAGGGAGCAATGCTGACAGGTGGGAGGCAGCCCCCAGCTGTGCTGAGCCAGGAGCCCTGCCACTCCCCTTTCCTGCAAGGCAGCTGCTTGCCGTCCGCTCTGCTCTCTGGCCCTTGCTCCCAGCTTTCCCCTGCCCCTCTTGGGGATGCATGTGCAGAAGCACTTGGGCTGTCAGGGCAGTAAATGGGAATCAGCCCCAGTTTTGGGGCTTGTTCACACTTGCCACCCTGACGGTACACGCAGCCTGGGTATCCCTGCACATACACCCCCAGTGAGGGTGGAGGGAGCCAGAGAGCATAGTGTGGACCAAGCAGCTGCCCTGTAGGGAGGGGGAGCAGAGAGGGTGTTGGGGATCATCCCTCCCCTGGCTGTGCTGAGCTGGGAGCTCTGCCACTTCTCCTTCCTGCAGGGCAGCCACTTAGTCCATGCTCTGCAGGAGCTAGCCCTAAAACTTCCCTGCAGCCACGCAGGGATTTTTTATCCTTGCCTTCTGGGGTATGGCAGAGGCAGAGAGCTGGGATCCCCAGGGGGCTGTGCGGTGCACTGTACCCCAAGCCCTGGGGATGCACTTCACCTCTCTTCAGCCAGCAGCACCCAGGCTGGGGTGTGTGTGTTTATCCTCTGAAATCTACATTTTTTGCCAAACTTCAAAACAAACAGAAAAAATAAATAAATAATCAAGCAAACGAAACCACCTTCATCCAACACTCCATTTTCAGAATGAAGAACTGCAAAGTTTCATTGTAATAGTCTGACATCCCTGGAGACTGATGTCCCCATTATCCTCAGAACAGGTGCACATGGGCATCTTCCTGCCATGGGACTCAGCCTAGAGGTGGAGAGCCCAATTCCCAGTAGATGGTAGTTCAGTATAAAGCCTTCTCAAACTGCACTCATTCTACTGAGACAGCCACCAAAGGAGCTAGTTATGCAGTTTATGTGCTCATGTGCTACTTATGGGCACTGTCACAGTTAGGACACAGGGTGGGCAGTAAAGTTTTCCCACAGTGCAACACCTTTGTAGCGCTTGACACTGGGTGGGGCGGTGCTCTGAGATGGGGTTACTTTGACTCAGCTCTATGACTGCACTGCAGTGTAGATGCCAGAGCCCTAGTTTCGAGCATAGGTCAGACAATCAATCCTTAACCTAGGGTTAAAATGCAGTGTGGACGCTCAAGCACAGAGTTCCCTGACGTGGGTCACCTGACTCGAGTCCCACTAACCTTAGGTTTACATTATTGTTTAGACAAACCCTGAATGTGCAATGGCCTAGACCCGAAGTCCACAAACTAAGGCGCAAGCCCTGAAGACCTTGTGGCTGCTGAAATGCTTCTCCGTGATTGGTTTTCTTTTGGTATATATACCCTGAAAGGAGTGGACAGGGATGTGTGACCCAGCCAGTTAGGGGATGGGGGCTGAGCCACAAAAAAAAGAGAGACCCCAGAAGACAGGATATAACTGTAAAGGGGAGTTCGTCAAGGAGGGAGACAACTTGCTGCACCCTCGCCTGACCACTAGGCAACACCGATAGTGAGTTTTCCCTTGAGAAAAATCTGTATCCATTCCTTGCCCATTATGTGGAGCTTTCACCATAGTGAAGGATGTCTTAGAGTGATCAAACCAAGGGGAAAATGTGGGACTTCTTGGCATCCCAAGGGGGGAGTCAGAAAAACCTTTTTTTCCCTTCAGGGCAAAAAATGTGATTCAAGCCTTATAATTTTTCTTCTTGCCTTGTTTGTTTAAAATTATCCTTCTAAAGTACAGAATGGGCTGACAATACAGAGAGAGGCTTAAATGGGATTTCAGTGATGGATAAGCTTTGTGCTGGACCTCTGCACAAAGTTGAATTTTACACACTGAGCATAAGAATCCTGAAACTAGAGCTGAGTATGAAAAAGAACGAGTATTGCACCAGAAACAAAGCTGCCTTTTTATTTTAGAAAGATTTATGGTTCTTAGAGAAGGTGAAAAAATAAATCACAAGTGCAGCATGGTCATTAGACTAGAGAGAGAGAGAAAGAGGGGGAAAGAAAATAATCACTTTGTAAAACAACTGAACGTTTTGGCAAGAGGTTAATGGAAACCAGTCAAATGGCTTCCAAGTTGTCACATTGCTGGCAAATTGATGTGTTTTATGGGAGTGCTCGATAAATGAGATCTGTCTCTAGAAATGCAAATAGTTAGCTAATAGATACATTGCCAATAGATGGTGCTCCAGAATATATTAGCATCTTTTCTGGATTTTAAACAGGGCCAACAGAATGGGAAGGTGGTGTGCACTGGAATTGGCTTCTTGTGTGTATCTCTTTACATGGTGCTTTTATCAATGTGCAGTTTATAACTTTTCAAAATTGTACAGTGCTGATGAGCAGTATGAGGGAAGGTTATCCCTAAGAGTTTCATTCTTAAGAAAGGGCTTTAATCTGATGAATTCTCAGCTCATCAGTAATAACCTACAATATATATATAAGCTTACATATTTATTTAACCAATGGTTTATAGGAATAGTATAAGAAATTGAAGGATATTTAAATACTGACCTAATATTCAGTGCAGGTTCAACGTTTTTCAGTCCCAGATGGATGCAGAATAAAAGGTAACGCACACACACACACACACACACAAACATTCCTGTTTCATGTATTGCAGGCAATGGACAAAGTGGCAGTCTGTAAGTGTAAGGATTACTTCAGGCTAGAGAAGCAGCCCATGCTTCCCAAGGGTAGGTAGGAAGAGGACCGTACATTCATACCAGTCAATGGGTCCTAGCAGAAGTAGTGGGAGGGTGCATTACAACCTCTCTAAGGGTTGTGTAGTGGCTGCTTTCCCCTGGATTCTGGTAGATGTTGGGCCTGACCCTAAGTCAATGAAAATCTCTTTCATTTCCTGATGTACTTAAGAATGGCCATATTGGGTGAGACCAGTGATCTGTCTAGCCCAGTATCCTGTCCTCTGACAGTGGCCGGTGCCAGAAGCTTCAGAGGGAATGAACGGAACAGGACAATTATTGAGTGATCCATCCAATCATGCAGTTGCAGCTTCTGGCAATCAGAGGCTTAGGGACACCCAGGGTTCCATCCTCTAATCATTTTTGTTTTCCTTCTTTGTACTTTTTCCAGTTCTAATACATTTTTTGAGATGGTTCGACCAAAACTGCACACAGTGTTCAAGGTATGGGCATACCATGGCTTTATATAGCGGCATTGTGATATTTTCTGTCTTATTATTTATACATTTCCTATTCATTCCTAACATTTGTTAACTTTTTTGATTGCCAGTGAACACTGACCAGATGTTTTTAGAGATTTACCCATGATGACTCCAAGATCTCCTGAGTGGTAACAGTTAATATAGATCCTATCATTTTGTATATATAGTTGGGATTTGTTTTCCAATATGCATTATTTTGCATGTATCAACATTGAATTTCATCTGCCATTTTGTAGCCCAGTCACCCAGTTTTGTGAGATCCCTTTGTAACTCTTCTCAGTCAGATTTGGATCTAACTATATTGAGTAATTTTGTGTTGTCTGCAAACTTGTTCATCTCACTGTTGACCCCTTTTTCCAGATTGTCTGAGTAGGTTGAATATCACTGGTCCCAATACAGATCCTTGGGGGACCCTGCTATTTACCTCTCTCCATTCTGAAAAGGGACCATTTATTCCTACTCTTTGTTTTCTGTCTTTTAGCCAGTCACTGATCCATGAGAGGATCTTTCCTCTTATCCCATAACTGCTTACTTTGCTTAAGAGCCTTTGATGTGGGACCTTGTCAAAGGTTTTCTGAAAGTTCAAACACACTGTATCCACTGGATCACCCTTGCCTGTATGTTTGTTGACCGCCTAAAAGAATTCTAATAGATTGACGAAGCATGATTTCCCTTCACAAAAGCTGTGTTGCCTCTTTGCCAACATTTTATATTTATCAATGTGTCTGATAATTCCATTCTTTACTATAGTTTCAACCAATTTGTCTAGTACTGAAGTTTGGCTTATTGGTCTGTAATGGCCAGGATTGCCTCTAGAGCTTTTTTCAAAAAATTGCTGTTACATTAACTATCATCCAGTCATCTTATATAGAGGCTGATTTCAGTGATAAGTTATATACCATAGTTAGTTGTTCTGCAATTTCAAATCTTGGATGAATACCATCTGGTCCTGGTCACTTATTACTGTTTAATTTTTCAATTTGTTCCAAAACCTCCTTTACTGACACCTCAATCTGGGACAATTCCTCAGATTTGTCACCTAAAAAGAATGGCTCCGATATGAGCATCTCCCTTATATACTTTGCAGTGCAGATCGATGCAAAGAAATCACTGAGTTTCTCCTCAACTGCTTTGTCTTTCTTGAGTATTCCTTTTGCACCTTGATCATTCAGTGGCCCCACTGGTTGTTTGGCAGTCTTCCTACTTCTGATATATTTAAAAAAATGTTTGCTCTAAATTTTTTTGTCTTTTGCTAGTTGTTCTTAAAATTCTTTTTTGGCCTGCCTAATTATACTTATAAAATTGACTTGCCAGGGTTTATGTTCCTTTCTATTTTCCTCGGTAGGATTTGACTTCCAATTTTGAAGGATGCCTTTTTTGCCTCTAACCACCTCTTTTAGTTTGTTTAGCGATTGTGTTTTGGATTATAGCCATTGTGCTTATCTGAGATACACCATCCCAGTGCAATCTCTCAGCCCTTGTGTTGAATACAAATATTTCCCTTTTTGCCTTTCTGTTGGTAATGATATCCACACAGCCAAATCCTACCTCCCCGATTAAAACTATTATAAGCAACAAGTATTAAAATTAATCCAAAACCATAAGCTGGTCAATTATCTTTAGCCAAAAGGTGTGCATACAATATGCAATATCAATGAATGAATAACACGACAATCCCATTTCCTTATATATAGGATAATTGCTTTAAGTAGCACCACATGCTGTAACTTCCCTTGTGAAAATAAGACCCCTTCCCTTGTTAATCTTGACAATCAATTTCATTATCTGTTTTTTTTTTAATATTGCTCTTTAATGATGGATTTTGTGCATTCACATACTATTCATGTTTTTCCTCCTCCATCTTTGACTCTGCATTACCATATTGTGGAATTCTTTTTGAATGGGGATAGGAGTTTAATGAATCGCAACAAAACATAATTACTTTGGGAAAAGTGTAGACTTAGTAAATGTGTGAAAATGTTGTGGAAATGGTGCATAACCTTCTTAATGAAAAGAATCTGAACATTATAGTGTAGTCATGCCTTTCCAAAGGTGAATCTTTCTTTTTTCTAAATAGTGCATTCAATATTCCTATTATGGAGTGCATTGTGTCAGAAAGAGAACATACTCAAACTCCATCACTGTTTCCATTCATTGCACAGGCTAAAACCCAGGGGAATGGGCTCAGGATGAGGGAATCTCCTGAAGAATCCCCTTTCAGAGGGGATCCCCTTCCACATTTTTCTGCCGGGGTTGACCCCACCCCTCCATGGAATGTCACAGATCCCATTCAGGACCCCTGTATATCCTAAGAGAGGCACCAGAGATTAGAGTAATTCTGCTCTACAACAAAAGTTCTGGCTCCTGGTTGTTCCACTGCTTCCTGGTAGAATTGAGCCATGCTGCCATGAACTCCCTCTGGCTGCAGCTGCACCTGCAACCAGGTCCCTCCTTAAATAGGGATCCCTGCTGAGTTGTTTACTAACTTGGACTAATTGTAGTTTTATTTTCTTCACAAAGGTTACCGCAATGAGTTAACTGAAACTGGATTTATTTGATTTTACAAGAATTAGTATAGTATAGTATAGTATAGTAATTATGGTAGTTTGTGTGTGAATAATCCCAGTCACACTTGAAAGCTGGGATTTCATTTTGTTTTTACCCAGAAGGTACATCTTTAAGTTGCTGCATTCTTCATACCTAGTTCAAACTGAAAAGATTACTAGTTGAAAGCAAAGAAAATAAAGGTTGAAGTGGGCTTATTTCAAAGGAAAGAGTTAACTCTCTCACACTCTTTCTGCCTTAAGCTACCTCCTACACTTGGAGCTAGGAGGTTGATTCCCTCCTTGTGTAGACATCTTCACATTAGCTTTCATTGAACTAGTGTGCTAAAAATAGTAGCATAGCTGGGGTAGCATGGGCAGCAAGTGGTGGCACAGGCTACCTGTGAGAAGCACACACCCATGAGGTTCAGGTGGGCTTGTACTTAGCATGACTAGCTCATGCCGCTGCTCACGGCTGCCTGTACTACACTTGCTTCAGTACTATCTTATCACCCTAGCTCAGAGCTGGGGGTGTGATTCCCAGCTGGTGTAGACATACTCACGATAGCTCTTACTAAGCGTAGACATACACTTACAGCCAAGGAAATTAGCAGAGGCGGGAGTAAGAAGTGCCCAACAGAAGTTGTAAGCACTGAAAATAGAGTTTACAGAGAGATCATTATCTTAGATTTCATTTTCTGTTTTTCGCAATTTAATGTGCCAGTACCTCTACCACCTCTTCCTCGTTGGTGTTTTGCAAGAAAGGGCAGAGCTGGCTTGGGCACCTACCTCCAGATGAGGGGTCACAGCTGTGAATCCTGAGTAGCTTAAGGCACCTCTCTCTACATCAGAATTAGGCACCTAACTCCCTTTGAGATGTGGGGCTTAGGGCACACCCCTCTCCTCAGTATCAACTACTGGCTAGTTTATGCACTCCCTATTCAGTGAACTGACTTTTGTGAATCACATTCTTAGGTGCCTTATTCTCTGTATGCACTGTAGAGGGAACCTGGACCGCTAATTCATGGCTGTGGATTCCATTGGGATCACAGCACCTAGATACTAAGTGTTGCAACTCTGAGTTTAAGTTCCCTTTGTGGATCTAGCCTCCCATGACCAAATGGATTTGAGCTTCAGAATCCTGGCTTCACCCTTTTAATAACAATTAATAGTATGTGACAAAGTTTCTTCTCTGCCTTGGTGGGTTCTGCGCTTTCTGGAGGATTTGCTTGCCTCAGAGGTTTTCGGCAGTCCTCAGTTTGGCTCCTTTTGCTAGTGGCACAAACCTGCCGTTCATTCAGCTAACCTCATCACTGGCCAGCATGGGGAAAAGGAGGAGAACAATCCCCCACAGTCTCTGCTGGCCCACCTAATGGGTCGGGGGACAGGCCAGAGACCTTCCCCTCTGGTGGGACCCACAGTCCAGATCAACTTCTCTTATATCAAATAGGGAGTTGGGGGGATGGGAGGAACCTGGGCCTGCCCTCTACTCCGGGTTCCAGCCCAGGGCCCTGTGGATTGCAGCTGTCTTTAGTGTCTCCTGTAATGACTGTGTGACAGCTACAACTCCCTGGGCTACTTCTGCATGGCCTCCTCCCAACACCTTCTTTGTCCTCACCACCGGACCTTCCTCCTGATGTCTGATAACGCTTGTACTTCTCAGTCCTCCAGCAGTACGCCTACTACTCTCAGCTTCTTGCGCGCCTCTTGCTCCCAGCTCCTCGTACGCCCCTCACTGACTGCAGTGAGGTCCTTTTTCAACCAGGTGCCCTGATTAGCCAGCCTGTCTTAATGGATTCTAGCAAGTTCCTGATTGTTCTGGAACCGTCCCGTTACCTTACCCAGGGAAAAGGGATCTGCTTAATCTGAGGCTAATATATCTGCCTTCTATCACTCTCCTGTAGCCATCTGACCTGACCCTGTCACATATCCCCCGCCCTCTGCTCAACACCACGGGGTTGGGCAACTTGGGACGTCAGGCGGTGTACCCGTGACAAGCCATCTGCATTGCCATAGTGGCTTCCAGACCGGTATTGTATGGTGAATTGAATAGGTTGTAGGGACAGGAACCATCTGGTCACCCTTGCATTCTTCTCTTTATTTCACTGCATCCACTGGAGGGGTGCATGGTCAGTCACGATGATAAACCATCGTCCCAGCAGGTAATAACGTAGTGTTTCCATGGCCCATTTCACAGCAAGGCACTTTCTCTCAACCACTGCATACTTCTGCTCTCTTGGGAGGAGTTTCCTGCTGAGGTAGAGGATCGTGTGTTCTTCGTCTCTGACCATCTGTGATAGGACAGTTCCCAATCCTACTTCAGATGCATCTGTTTGTAAAATGAACTTTTGTTGAAGTCCAGGGCTATAAGCACGGGGTTACTGCAGAGGGCTGTCCGTAGATCCGGGAATACTTTCTCTGCGGCATCTGTCCACTTCACCATGTCTGGACCCCAGGCTTTTATCAGGTCTGTCAGGGAACTTGCTCTGGTGGCGAAATGGGGAATAAATCGCCGGTAGTACCCCACCATACCCGGACTTGCTTTTTTCGATTTGTCCGGGCCAATTTTGGATAGCCTCCAGTTGGTTTAGTTGGGGCTTGACCACACCCCTTCCTACAATGTGGCCAAGGTATTTAGCCTCGGCTAGCCCTATAGCACACTTGGCTGTAAGGCTGGCCCGTCTTAGCATGTCCAGTACCACTTCCATCTTTTCCAAGTGGGTCTCCCAGTCGGGGGTGTGAATAATCACATCATCCAGGTACACAGCTGCATAACTGGTATGGGGCTGCAGGAGCTTGTCCATAAGATGCTGGAAGGTGGCAGGTGCTCCATGCAGTCGAAAAGGAAGAACAGTATATTGAAACAGACCCTCTGGGGTAGAGAAAGCTGTCTTTTCTTTCGCATCTTTGGCAAGGGGAATCTGCCAGTATCCCTTTGTTAAATCAAGGGTGTTCAAAAATTGGTCATTGCCCAGGCGGTCAACTAACTCATCAATACGGGGCATGGGGTATGCATTGAATTTGGATATCTGTCAGCCGGCAAAAGTCATTACAAAACTTAGTGGTGCCATCGGGTTTGGGCACCAACACAATCGGGCTCAACCATTGACTGTGGGACTCTTTGATGTCTCCCAGCTCCAACATCCTTTTTACCTCTGTCTTGATCTCCTCCCTTTTTGCTGCTGGGACCCGGTAGGGCCTTAAAGTTACCTTTGCCCCAGGGTCTGTGATAATGTGGTGATATGCTTCGGTGGTCCGACCTGGTTTGGTTGAAAACACATCCTGGTATTGGTTGATCATCTCAGTTACCGCCTTCTTCTGGTTTGGTGTCAGATCAGTGGATATCCTGATCTGCTCCTGCAGGTTATTTCCCTGGATCTGGGTCTCTTGGGCCACTACACATGCCTCTCGCTGGTGCCAAGGCTTTAAGAGGTTAATGTGATCAATCTGTTCTTGTTTCCGGTGTCCTGGTTGCCACACCTTGTATGTTACTTCCCCCACAGGTTCAACCACCTCATAGGTCCACTGCCATTGGGCCAAAAGCTTGCTTTCTGCTGTGGGTACCAACACCATCACTCAATCCCCTGGTTGGAATTGTCGGACTTTTGCCTGGAAATTGTAATGGGTTAGCTGGGCCTCCTGCGCCTTTTCCAAATGTTCCCGTACAATAGGAGAGTAGCGAGGCGCCTCTTGCTGGTCTTTCAGGGAATTAGCTTTTCCAGCCTCCGGAGCACCCTCTGCAGACCGATGCCCCGCTTGCCACTGGCCCCCATGTCCCTCCTGGACCCCAATGCCCCTTTGCCTAGAGGTTCTGCCCCCTTGCAGTACCCCCACAACTCTGGGTCTCCCCTCCTGGGGGGACCCCCAACCCTCTGTCCCCCACCTCGCCTCAGTCTATAGCTACTGCTAGTCTCGATCTAGCCCCTGTTCCCTGGGGCAGACTGCAGTTTAAATGCCACTCATCACCGGCAAGTGGGGTTTGGACCTGCTGCCTCTGCCTACCCTTGGGCTGCCCCTTTGCAACCCCAGTACCCTTTCTGGCCTTTAACAAGGCCTGCAGCCTGGGGGGTTTCCAGGCTGGAGCTCCCGCAGCTCTTCTAGCCTTCCCCCAGCCCTGCTCCACTTTAGGTACTCTTTCTCAGCTCCCAGGCAGACAGGCCCTTCTCCCTCAAGAGCTACAGGGAGAGTTCTCTCAGCTCCTGGCTTCACTGGCTTTTATAGGGCCAGCTGCAGTCTGATTGGGGCATGGCCCAACTGCGGCTGCTTCCCCAATCAGCAAGCCTTTAGCTCTCAGCCCCAGCCCTCTCCCAGGGCTGGCTTCAAGCCCTTTCAGGGCAGGAGCGGGTGACCATCCCACTACAAGGGTGACCCGGGCAATCCGGTCTCGCATCTGCAATACATGTTCAATTATACTTCTCCCCTCATTGGGTTCCTCTTCCCAGATCTCTTTGGCAATATCTAATATGCCACGGGGGTGGCGCCCATATACTAATTCAAAGGGGGAAAGCCCAGTTGAGGCCCGAGGTACCTCTCGGATGGCGAACATAAGGTAAGGTAATAGGGTATCCCAATCCTTCCTGTCCTGACTTACCACCTTCCTTATCAGAGCCTTGAGGGTTTGGTTAAACCTTTCTACCAGCCCATCGGTCTGCTGATCATAGACTGAAGTTCTCAGGGTATGTATATGGAGTAGGGTACAGAGATCCTTCATTAGCTTCGACATAAATGGGGTTCCTTGGTCTGTTAATATCTCCTTTGGTAGCCCCACTCGGGCAAAGATCCCCACCAGCTCTTTGAAATAAATGTGTATATAGTACAGTTGAGATGCAGCAACCTTAAACGTTCCAGAAAGAGATGTCCAGATATACAACACTGTACAATAGGAGTAGGGCGGGAACATTCTGTGGCAAACCCAGGTGAGATGGGATCTGTAGTAATAAAATAATCATCTACATCACCTATATAGTGTTTTGCATTTACAAAATATTACATAATCATGAACTATTTATTGTCAATCCAAAGGAGACAAGACTTTGGTTTTAAAAATATTCTCTATTCTGGAGTTTGAATGGTTGGAGTCTGTTCTCATGTAATGCTTACAAAGTGAATGTGTTGTTGTAATAGGCAGTATTTTACCCACAGAGGGGGAAAACAAACAAATGAACAAATAAAACAGGTGTATAAGGCTGATATGGATGTTTTGGAAAAGACCATGAAGATGCAATTACAATACAAGACAGATTCTGTAGCTGGTTTGCAAAGGACTACAGCAGACTGTTAATGGAACGCTGCATAAGTGAGGAAAGTGACAGTGAAGACGGGAGATTGTTAGGGGGCTTTCTGCCAGCTAGTGCAGAAGAAGTAAAGAAACAGAAGAAGAGGCACAGAAAAATAGATTCAGTCTCTGCATTAGGCAGAAATCAAGCCAAAAATGAGTGAGGATATACAGTATCAAGGCTGTAGGAAGAGTGTGTGGGGTGACTATATTAAATTAGCAACAGATGGTGAATCATTCCAAGAATAAACCAGATGGAGAAGTTGCAACTGGGTCATCTTGGCCACCAGCCAGATGGAGAACCAGCTAGCGTGGCAGCCAGGAGTGGAGGAAACCATGCTAGAAGCAAGACAGCAAGGTCCCAATCAGATTAAGAGCTAGCTAGCCCAGCAGCAAGGTCACTCCTGTCTTGGGAGACAGCCAACTAACCACCAGCCAGCTGGAGAACCAGCAAATGCAGCAGCTCAGCCTACTCAGTTCCACAGTCAGTCAGTCTACTTTGCAAACAGCAAGGTCAAGGGATTTCAAATAGTGGAGAAACCTGAAATGAAAAGATGGCTATTATTATTATTAAGCAGGTCTACTCCAAGATGTCTGAAAGGGCATAGGGATCCAGTTAGCTGAATACAGTATGATGCTAGAGAGGTATTATAGTGTGTTGGTTAGAGCAAGAAATTGGATATCAGGAGTCCTGGGCTCTATTGCTTATTCTTCCAATGATTTACTGTTTGGCCCTTTTCAGGTTACTTCTCTGCCTTAGGACTCCTGAACTGTAAAAGAAGGGCAATTATATTTACTCATTCTGTAAAGTACTTTGAGAATCTCAGATAAAATTCTTTGTGGGCTCAATCCAAAGCCTGAAGTCAGTGGAAGTCAGCCCTGCATAACTGCAAAGTATTATTGTTGTTGAGATATTTTTTGCTATTCTAATAAAGAGAGTCTGGACTTCACTAGAAAGAACAGATTAGCATAAGAATTTATATCCATTTTTCCTTAAAGACAAAAGGGTCTGATTCTGCTCTCACTTGTTGTATATCAAGATAATGCAGTGGAGTTACTGTTGTTGTTTTACACCAGTGCAACGGAGCAGAATAAGGCTGAAAAAATAGCTCTAAAAATAGAAAACTTCACATTTTCTTCCTAGAGGAACAGTGTTCTCTCTTTCTATTTAATAGCTTATAAAATATTCACACTTAAAGATAAAAACTTTTCCTTACACACACGCGCGCACACACACATATTGGGATCCACTTAACTTCGACAGGAATTTCTGCTCATATCCAAAGGCAGAATTTGCACTCAGTGTCTCACATTGATGCAAATTTGTACACACATTGAATCCGTTTTTTGTTTTAAATTGTTACTATCACTGATTTGCAGTGGGTTTCTTATGAGGGAGGTAGTGGTTTACAGATTTAAAGCCTCAATTACATTGCGTATCACAGAGAACAAAATGGAATGGCAGGTGCCAGTCTAAACTCTGCCTTACAAATATACCTTAAGCCTGACCTGGAGAAAACACTGCTCTAATGTCAGTCTATTTGCTTGTTCAAAAGTACCGTAGTTTCCTGGATAGGGTCTGGACTGGAAGACCGGCAACCTGGATTCTGTTCCTCTCCCACTGACTTGCTGAATGGCATTGGACAAATGAATCTGTCTTGTCTTGATTTGGCTAAGCAATTGCTTAACTTTAAGCATATGCTTAAGCCATCCCTATTTAGGAAAGTATTTGAGCACGTTTTAGTTTAAGTGCTTTGCCTCTGTGCTTCAGTATCCCAGTCTACAAAATGAAGACAATATGTCCCTCTTTTGTGAAGCATTGTGAGATATATGGATGAGAAGTGTTATACAAGTGCTTAAGTTTTGTTTGTTTGGTACTCTAGCAAGGTTGTTAAAATTATATACACATGCATGCACTCCCCTTCCTGCCCACTGCCCCAATTTCAAAAGAGATGATTAGTCTCTAATTTCTGTTCAGTTAAGAGATTCAACAGGAAAAATTGGAGATATTTATAGGGACAGTGCTGTAAGCACTTGTTACATTAAATCATACAGGCCACATCTTCAGTGAGAAAAAGTGTAATTTCTTTGGTAATGTTTAATACCTGGATTATAAACTAAATTATCTGAAATATAGAATATAAACATTTTTTTCTCATGTCAACTGACTGAAGTATAAGTGTTCCTCCCCACCTCCAATTCATTCCCTAAAGGAACGTTAACAGCTTTTACGTATTTCTGCTTTAACCTAATCAATCAATCAATAAATAAAGGCAGCTTTCACTGTTAAACTGACATCTCCAATGAAAATTAGGCTATTTTTGTCTGTACACTCATGTTAAAGAATCTCTGCAGCAATGCAGCAAATGAATACACAAATAACTTGGCTCATTTAAAAATCTACTGTGCCTATGTAAAGAAATTTACTTCAGTAAAACCATTTCTAAAAAACCTGTAATACACGGTGTTTGTGTGCTGTTCCCCAGGGGTACCCAGAGTCACCTCACAACTACCGGCCCTTGGAGTGAAGTAGTCTTATCTGTGTCTGCTGCAGATCAGCTCCCCGACACTAACAGCCTCTTGCTGCACAGCACTCCCTTACAAGACTTTGTTGACCTTACACTCTTTCTGTACAGGTAGTAACAGGCTACTAACCCCACAAACACTCAGAGTATTTCCTGTAAGGTCCAGCCCCTTATCTAGGGTTGCCAACTTTCTAGTTGCACAAAACCAAACACCCTAGCCCCGCCCCTTCCTAGAGGCCCTGCCCCCTGCTCACTACATTCCCCCTCCTTTGGTAGCTCGCTCTCCGCCACCCTTACTCACTTTCACTGGGTTGGGGTGCGGAAGGGGGTGAGGGCTCTGGCCTGGGATTACTGGCTCTGGGGTGGGGCTGGGGATGAGGGGCTTGGGGTGCAGGAGGGTGCTCTGGGTTTGGGGGGGCTCAGGGCTGGGGCAGGGGGTTGGTGGTTGGGGCATGAGTGGGCTTACCTCAGGCGCCTCCCGGTCAGTGACGTAGCAGGGGGGCTAAGGCAGGCTGCCTGCCTGTCTTGGCACCGTGCTGTGTGCATCCTGGAATCAGCCAGCAGGTCTGGCTCCTACGTAGGGGGGTCATAGCTTATTCTGAAAAAAACTTTGCATCCAGGACACTCAAGCTCATGGAATTTCTGCTTGATAGCATATTGTGATAGACTGTTTATCAGCACTACAGTCATATACAAGAACACAGAAACGGCCATATTGGATGAGGTGAGTGGTCCATTTAATACAGTCCTTGGTCTCTAACAGTGGCCAGTACCGGGAGCTGCAGAGGAAGGTACAAGAAACCCTTTAGTAGGTAGCTGTGGGATAACCTGGCCTCTGTTTCTTCCTAATCCTCAATAGTTAGAGTTGACTGAAGCACAAAGCCCTTCCAGGTTTCATAGGCCTGGGCCTGAACAGAATGCAAAGACAGAAATTCTTCATAGGGAGTGGGATAGATCAACTGATTAATAATGGACCCCTTTCAATAATGGTTAAGATGTCAGTCAAATCCCACCTACAGTAAATCAGTAGTGTCCTAAAGTCATTGTTACAGTCTGATGGCTTCTGAAGTGAAATGAGTTGGTGTTCTGAACCATGTCTTAGTGAATAGATGGTCAGTTCCAGGGCCGGCTCTAACTTTTTTGCTGCCCCAAGCAAAAAACAAAAACAAAAATGAATGCCACCCCGGCATAACAAACCCTCCCCCCGTGAGCGCCGAAACAACAACAACAAACCCCGAGCGCCGCCCTGCCAAAACAACCTGTCCCCCCCGAAGCGCCGCCCTGCCGAAACAAAACAAAACAAAAAAAACTGGAGCACTGCCCCTCCACCCCAAGATTGGCCGCCCCTTAGAAGGTGCTGCCCCAAGCATGTGCTTGGTCGGCTGGTGCCTGGAGCCGGCCCTAGTCAGTTCATAAAGATTAACACCACAATTGGTATCTTTGTTTGTGGCCTCAGGAGAAAGCCCAAGACTGAAGTTGGCATTAAGAATCTCATCACTTGGGAACTGCCTCTAAGACAGGATTGACATGGACATACTACAAAAACTTTACATTTGTTGAATGTTCACTTCCTTTTTTTTTTTTCTTTGAGCCATACTGGGGCATCCATCGCCAGCCACCAGAAGTAGGTTTCTCAAACTTTGACAACATGGTACACTGAGTAGATGATTGTGGTTAAGGCTCTTCAGCAGACTGAGGAGTGCATGTCAATATACTTGGAATCAGAAGTGGGAGAGGAAGCTCTGTTCCAGTACCATCTCTTTTCCTTGTGGCTTCTGACCGCTTTTCCTCTTACTGCACCTGAGTCTCCAGCCCATCTGCCCTCTACATAGTGATTTTCCCTGCCTTTTGTTGTGCTTCCAGTTCTCAAGGGATACCCTAGTTCTAGAACCCTGGCTAAGAACTGGATTTCTGACAGCAAAATAACAACCTTCCCAACCTCAAATATCTGATGCACAAGATTAATGGGAGCCTTTTTATTTGTTTCAATAGGGTCTTGATCAGACCCTCGGATAGCTAGATAAATGGAGAATCAATAAAAATACATTAGTGATTTCTGCAAGGAAAGGCATGAAGAGCCTTACTAATGTCAATGGGATTCGGTATGGGCACAGGGACGTGCTATGCAGTACTCTTGGCAGCTACTGACCTCAACAATAATCTTCAAGATTTGGGTTCAAAATTACTCTAGTCTGTGTTGATGGATCAGGTGCCACATTAGTCCCAGGGGACTGAAAAGTTGTCAAGTCCAATGTACGTAAAGTACTGAAAAGGTCCCTTACCTTGAGCTATAAGCTCTCTGCAACTAGAAACTACAGCAGAGGTGCTGTTGAAATTTAACTTACTTACACAATTACAAAAAATGAGAGCAGTCAAGTTGGCCAAATGTCTGTGTCAAATCCATAGCAAGACCCCATAACTAGGAAATTAATTACTTTGCTCAGCACTGGGTGCCAGGGGGTTATTTACAAGAAACAAACAGAGACATCAGTGTGGCTATAGTATGACTAAATGCAATACCGATACCCCAAATTCCATTAGAACCAAACTCCACATAGAATTTGGGGATTGTTTATTTCTTATTTTGCAAGGCTTGAAAAGGTCTGTATAAGGGGTTAAAGAACCAACTATACAATACTAAGAAACAAAGTCAACTGGTGGGCCCTAACCTGGTGAAATGCTCTGATGTTAAATATAGCCTGATACTGAATTGGAGTGTTGACAATAGACTTCTTTTTTAATTTTGTAATGAATTAGGAAACAGTTGGTATATAAAATGAACAGATGTTAAATATCATTATTATAACCATGGTAATGTTGTATCTTGTAATAAGCAATATATCAGTAAAGAGTACTGCCAGAGCGAGAGAGGATCGGTTCAGAAAATGGTCTGATTCTTAAGGATAGAGAAAAAAAGTTCTAGATTAATACTAATTCCGATTTTTTAAAAATGGTATGTGCCCATAAATCATTAAAAGACACACCCAGGCTTTCCTCGTTAAAAGGGAAAGTAGAGATTGGTACCATTAGAACAGAGAAGGAGCCTTATGTACATAAATCAATACAAAAGTCCACTGAACCCTCAGAATGTAGAATTAAGAATTAAGAGCTGTGAGAATGAAGAGTTATTGCATGGTGCTAAATGGGGGAGAGCAGATCCCATTTGCAATGGAGTAGATGACAAACATTATTATTGTGAACATCAGTATCATCATGCAAGTTATATACACATTCTAATCGTGAAAAGGTAAAACTCCCAAAAGGGGGGGGGGGGGAAATCACACTCTTCTGCTTGCCAAGAAGGGGTAAAGAGCTACATTTCCCATATTCAACTGTAAATGTATTGTTTTGGATTCAGTGTCCAATTTAATAGAGACTTCAAAGGAGCTATGCCAGTTTACATTAGCTGAGGAACTGACCCAGTGCAGGACTAATAGCAAAAAAAAAAAAAGACAAAATTCTCCTGTAGAAGAAATGTTCTCAGTAGAAACTCAGAACAGAAGGAGTGATATCCTATTGAAGTCAATTATTTTTTTTCCAGTGACTTCAATGGGGCTAGGATTTCATCCAACCTCTCAATCTGGCAATTCTACAGTAGAAAAATTGACAAAACAGGTGGGACTCCACACAAGCCTCGAGAAAGAACATACAAAAATGTTTTGTCTTGATTCTTTATTCTTACATACGCTGCAGTGTCCTGTTCTGCTAGTATAACAACATTGGCAACAAAAGAGAATATTTTACAGGAAGAGATTATTTTAGGGAACATGCAGGGTAATAATATATTTTGGTAAAAATGATCAGGTGACAGGAAAAACAACTTACTGTAGTTACTTTATTAATAAGGCTTAAAAAAAAAGAAATGCATGGCATTCAAATTTATTGTAGCACTATAGTCCATTGTTTGGAGCACAATGTATCCAATGTAAATCAGCCCCGTTTACTTCAGTGCAGCTTAGTCAATTTACACCATCAGAGGATCTGACCTATTTTTCCAAGGATTAAATATGCCTGAAAACCTTCAGCATATTATATGCTCATGATTTGGTGTGATAGGCCAATATTTGTATTTCTTCCCATAATTTTTAATTATTCTGGGTAATACAGTTTTTTTATTTAACATTTGATGAAAGGACAATACTTTACTTTTGCTGAAGAAGCCAAATCTGTAAAGGGAAAAATATGGCTGTGGAGGGGAGAAGAGACTTATATAATGTATTTCACACTAAAGTACTGTAAGTGGCTCATTTAGATATAGTTTTGACGTATGGGCTAAATTAAGGCTCTAAATAGTGCAATACATCTTTTAATGCAAAAGGAACAGCATAAATGGGGACTCAATTAATGAGCAGAAAATATAAAAGATATCTGGAAAAAGCTATAAATTGCTTACTAAAATAAACCACTAAAATTAATACATAGTGACTCCTGCAGCTCACTATCATGTCCTCCAAACCACAACATTGATCAGAACAAAACAAAACAAAACAAAACATGATTATACCTCAGGTTGTGGATTGGGTTTTTTTGTTTGTTTTTTGCACTTGCTGAAGCCACCAGGGTGAAAACAATGATGGTTCAGTGTGCTGGGGACAAATTAAAAAAAGCTTTTAAATTGCCAACTCAGACGTACATCAGAACAGTGTGTGGAGAACGTTAATGCTTTCAATCCCACCATCACAGGCCTCCTTTCCTCCCTCCCTCTCTCTCTCTGAAGTGCAAGTAGCCATTCATCAGGCTGCTCTGAAATCTTCAATGTGGAGAGTTGGCTTTTGCCCTCTCCTGTTATAAAGACTGACTGCCTCTCAATTTCCAGCTCCTGCAAGTCTGTTCTGCCTTTCGCAGGCAATGCAAAGCAGACAGTTGAGCAGGGGGGTGATGAAGGCCACAATGAGGCGGGGAAGGGCCTGGCCTCTGTCAGAAATCAAACAATGGCAATTTGACAATTTGTTGCCTTTTTCCTATGGTGTGGGGGCTCTTAATCACAAGGTAGGAAATTACATAATTATCTGTTTAACCACAGTAAGATTACTACAACTTCAGGTTTCATTTCCTGCCTGTAAGTGTTAACAGTGCTGCACATTATCACTTTGAGTTAAATGATCCACTTCATGCTTCAGCGATTTTACTTGACATTTAAGAAGGAAAAAAAAATAGTGGTGGATTGTTAATCTCACTGTTGTGAATCATGATTTAGCATTATCACCCCAAACCAACAATTTTACTGGCTGGTGGGAGACGCTCAGTCCTCCAGATGTGATAGCAGCTAACTCCCTTTTTTTAAATAATCAAATATCATTTTAGTGCCTCACAAAGCCAACACACACTACTAATTTTATTGGACTGACACAAACTTATACAACATAAAATTGCAATATATTTCATTTAACTGTCCTTTCCTTTCTATCCACTTGCCTGAAATGTTTTTGTGCACCTTATTAATCTCTCATCACGATATTTGTAATATCCTCTGGGTCTGTCTCAGTTCCCCTCTCCCCCAGTTTAGTCAAAACTCTGCACCCAACACTTCATCACCCTCAACCTTGAATCCTGACATGGCTTCTTAGATTTTACTGCATCAAATTCAATATCCTTATCTTTAAAGCCTCACCTAATTTCACCCCACCTATATCTCTGCTCTCATTTCCTCCTGCTCCCTATGGACCTCACAACCCTCTTTCCTTATTGCTCTATGTGACAGTCTCTGTAATGCTGCTTCCTATGACTGTAGAAGTGTCTCATTTCTTGTCCATCAAGGGCCTTCTCTTCACCCAATCCTCTCCTTAAAGCACATTTCTTCCTTGAATTCTTCTTCCATTGCTCTTCTCTGCACGGCCCATCTACTGAAATCCCAGGGGCCAGAAACTGCAATTCTAGAGGGTCAGGGGAGGCTAAGTAAGTCTCTGTCTACCATACCTGGGACTCCAGAGGAACCATATTGGTCTGGAGCTCTATCATCCTGACAGAGGCAGTGGCAGAATCCTACTGGGGCAGAGGAAGACTCTAGTTGCTACATAATATTGCAGCCTCACAGTCCTGGATTCTACCCTGAGACATGAGCGTATAATATGGTGATCTGTTCATTTGTGACTGCTTGGAGGGAGGCGAATGAAGGAGCAATTGCAGCACTGATATCAGTCAAAAGAGATCTACTGCTATGACCTTTAAAAATGGGAAGTACTCTATCCCATTTTTGGGGGTGTTTTTTGAGGCTCAAAAAAATCCAGTATGGTTATTTTTATACCTGTCTAGAAGATGATATTTCCATTCCATGACAACTTTTGAGGTGTAGAAATTTGTTTTTGTTCTGCATGGAGCAAAACCAAAATGTTTTTGATGTTTTCATGAAATGGAATTATCTCAGCAGAGCTGTTTTCTGGTCAGAAAGCTCAGGGTTTTGATTCAGGTCTCTCTCTATCTCTATCTCTCTGTGTTCAGAAGTGATCAGAATGCCCTGGATCTCAAAAACCTTCCTGATTAAATATTCATCATAACTGGTACCTCTTCTCAAAACAGCACATTTCAATGAAATTCCATTTGGTCTAAAACGTTCCAATCACCTCTATTCATTTTCTAACTACTGTTACCCAGCTACAGTGAACTTTGCCACTGCTTTAAAATGATGGTGTCATTCTCTTAGAAGTACACCCCTGTAGTCATATTGGAGTTGGTTTACAGTTTGGGGACAGACACAGGAAATATTAGTGCTGTACTGATATTCCTGGAAGTGTCACCTACCTGAGGCAGCACTTCCAGTAACGAAGTCACTCAAGATAAACCTTCAGATATGTGAGCATTTGGGGGACTTATGCACGGGTACTGTTATATACTCGGTATTTCAGTGACAACCTTTAGTCTATGCTGGTTTCTGGTACCGTTATATTCTGTGCAACAAATTAGACATAAGTTTACAATATGACGTGACAGCAAAAAATGCTAATGCAATTTTGGGCTACCTACATATTGTTCTGAACTGGGAGAGAGTGCAATCATACCTGGAGTATGGTGGGAACTGCATTACTAGGGAGATAGTCACAAAGTGGAAGCGGTTCAGAGAAAGGCAAAATAAATTATTAGGGGGCTTTGAGAAATAATTTGCAAGAAAAGATTATGGGACTCTGAACCTCTTTACATTGACAGACTGATGTAAAGCAATCTTATAAAGGAGAATCTGGGACTAAGAGGGTTAAGTCTATACAACCTGCTTAAGTGCTGATAAAGGGAAGGGACAAGATAGCAATCTAAAACTCTATGAAGGGTTTTAATACAAAGGAAATGGAAGAATTATTTTGGCTAATCCAAGACATATAAATAGGAGTAATAGGTTGAAAATAAAATATAGAATATTAAAGCTGAATACCAGAAAAACATCCAGACAATAAGATTATGTTAGACTCTAGGACAGTCTTCCCAAAGAATTGGTGGAAGATTTACTGCTTGGGACATTTAAAAATAGACTGGCCCAAACAAAAGCAACATTTAATAAGGAACAACCCAACAGTGGCAGGGCAATAGACTGAAATACTTGACTTTGCAGCTAGGGAAATATAGACTGGGTATTAGGAATAACTGTCTAACTATAACAGGGGTCGGCAACCTCTGGCATGCGGCTCGCCAGGGTAAGCACCCTGGCGGGCCGGGTCAGTTTGTGTACCTGCCACGTCCGCAGGTTCAGCCGATCGCGGCTCCCACTGGCCACGGTTCGCTTCTCCAGGCCAATGGGGGCGGCGGGAAGCAGCGGCCAGCACATCCCTTGGCCCGTGCCACTTCCCGCAGCCCCCATTGGCCTGGAGCGGTGAACCGCGGCCAGTGGGAGCCGCAATTGGCCGAACCTGCGGACGCGGCAGTTAAACAAACTGACCCGGCCTGCCAGGGTGCTTACCCTGGTGAGCCACGTGCCAGAAGTTGCTGACCCATGAACTATAAGGATAGTTAAGCACTGAAACAGGTTACCTAGGCAGGTTGTAGAGTCCCTGTCAATGGAGATTTTAAAGAACTGGATAGATGATCATCTGTCGGGGATAGATTAAGTAGACTTAATCCTGTTTTAGCACAAGGGGATGGACTAAATAGGGTGACCAGACAGCAAATCTGAAAAATCGGGATGGGGGTGGGGGGTAATAGGAGCCTATATAAGAAAAAGACCCCAAAATCGGGACTGTCCCTATAAAATCAGGACATCTGGTCACCCTAGGACTAAATAACCTCTTGAGTTCCCTTCCAGCCTGACATTTCTATGATTCTATGACTTCAAAGGACTTTTTGAAAGCTTATACTTAGTTAGGAAAATGGGAATGGTCATATGGGATCAGTCCAGTGACGCATCTACTCTAATATCCTGTGTCTGACAGAACGTACAAAATACTCCATATTGGTCTACTATGGAACAACCTGTCCATAAAGGTTTCTGCCTAACTTGCCATCAGTTAGATGTTGACTTAGACCAAAGGGATGAAGGCTTATAACCCTTCTAATATTTTTAAACTATCTAATGAAACTGTGAATGTTCTTATTGTCCATATAAATGTCTAATCTTTTTTTTTTTTTAATCTTGCTATGCTCTTGGCCTCAACTGTATTTTGTGGCAATGAAATTAAGCATGTGCTTAAGTGATTTGCTGGGTCAGAGTCAGAAAGTTTAGTTTATTTAGCTGTCTATCCTTCTGGGAACATCAACTGCTTGAGGATATATTTCTTCTCTTGTCCCTATTCTTTTCCTCTTGCTGTGTCCTATCACCATCAGATAATATGATGCCATGTCATCATGTAATGTGACATCAAGACCTGTGAGGACAACCACTAAAATTAGTGATGTCTTCCTCCCATTTTCATCTATGTTAGCCACTTTAGGGCCTGGATCTCATTTGAAAATCTGACTCATTATATTCTAATTCTCAGTTTTATAACATTGAGTATATTTACTGTTTTTTCTAGATCATGTCAAGGGCTCATGACTTCTGAGGATTTCACAGCCTCTCACCTTTATTCCCTAGGGACCAGGGAATCAGAACAATCAACAGTATTCCTTTCTTCAGAACAAGTTATTTCACTACCGAACTTGAATATTTTAGAAGCGTTCTTGAGGCTTATACTGTTGTCAGACAGAAATTATGGCTGTAGCAACCTATCAGTGAATGTACTGTTCACTCCTACACAAAGTTAGCTATGCCAGATTTATGAGAGGAAAGAGAATGCTGAGAAAGTGAAGTATGTTTCACATGCTCATATATATATTGTATTAAATACTTTTGAGCCAAAAAGGAATACCTAAATCCTAAGCTTATTTGTGCTATACAAGTTTATCCTGGTTAAATAAAAGACCTTGCATAACTGCTGAAAGCTCTTTTGCTTGAAGATAAATAGTCTGGTGCCAGTTATGCAATATATCCTAAAGTGCTCGGCATCAACAAAAATCACTATCATAGGTATCTGAGTGAATTTGGGCATCACTTTAGCTTATTTTTATGTCAGCCCTGAAGATATATGATTCCTCCACTACATATTTCCATTTAGATTTAATAGGTTATCTTTAACGAGTAAGCTTTTTTTTTCTTTCCTGGAATTTTTCTGTTGTGGCAATTGTTACTGGATACAATCTTTTTTCTACTGCATCTCATTTGAGTTTGGCTAACAGTTGCAAGGGAGCATATATTTTTGAACTGTTAGTAAAGCAACATTTAATAAAGAAGACCTTAGCGAGGTTAGAGTTGTCCTTATTATTCATACTGCTGTGAAGCAACATGACAGGCTAGGAGGAGGAATCTTGAAGTGCTAGTCACCTGTGTAGAAATGAAAAACCAAGTGACAGAAGTTGAGTGACCTTTGTCTGTGAGGTGGCACCCTGCTACTATATCCGTGGCCAATGTGAGCAGGGTACAAGCAGCTGCCTTAGTGAGCTAGTCTTGCTGTTGCTAGTGGGTGTCAACTAGTAATGTAGAATGTAAAAAGAGAAGATGGACTGGAGATTAATGGGCAGGGGGGAAGAGTTAAATAGAAATCTCCAAAGAAGAGTGTTAGTCTAGCAGGCGTTATGTTTGATTTTTACTTGGTTACATGTTATCTGATTTTGCTGCTGAAAATAATATCTTACATTTATATACAGCCTTCCATGCTTTGTGAACTGTAATGATGATGTTAATAATATAAGAATCACTGAATCCAACACTGAAGCTCCACTAGCTCTGGAGTGAAACAAAGCAACAACTGAACAGTGCACAGCAACACTATATAACAACAGACAGACTTGCTTCAGCTAATTGCTAGTGTTCTGAGGTAATACTAAATGCAGTAAGGAATGTGCAAAGCATTTGTAACAAAACACCCAACTCAACCTTTGTTTAGAAAAAGAGTCAGTGATGTTTGCTAAAGTTTCAGTGATCCTGGACACAGATTTAATTCACTTCTAGGACACCAAATTCCAACAGGCTTTGGACCCATATGACTCTCTATCTATTTGATGTACTCTTCTATTTTCTACGTGTTGAGTCTGACAGGCTACAGTTCTTTTGCTGGACATTTTCAGAGATAGGGTTGGGTTGCTGGCTGGCCTCGTCCCAAACTCTATGGATGCCCAATGCATGAATATTGTGGTTGTCAGTCCTAAACAAAGCCTGGCTACATGATGGCATACCTGTTACAAAAGGTAGAACCTTTGTACCCACAGCTTTAAAAAACCTCAAGGCATATGAGTAGCTAACTGGCTTTTTTGTCATGCTGAATCAATCTAAAGCAACAACTGAAAGATTTCTCTAGTAATAATGGAGAATGCTATGACTGCAGACAGTGCTCAACAGCCATTAGCTCTAGAATGAGCCCTAGGCTTCCTCCTGAATAGTGAAATGCTTCCTCTAACGCAGTGAGCAAATAATTATAATGTAACAGTTTCACAAACCTTTTGGGGCCTTTTCCTAGCTGCCCAAAATGTACTATTTGAATAATAAAGAATGAACAAGATGGGAGACTCCTTACCTTTTTCCTAAATCCATTTCTTGTTTTTCACTCTCTTGAACCTGAGGCACAAAATCAAAAAGAGGGATAGACTTTCTTCTCATTTGAGCTCTGCACATTAAACAAAACAGTCTTTTCTACCATTCTGCTTTCCTAACTACCTAAGAGCACCATGTTGGAACCATGACACACACTGGATGGGATTACTTAAATGAGTAAATACTACGCAATGTCAGTAAAGGCTGCAAAATCTGACCCCAAAATGGTGAAAACCCTCAATATTGATTTCTGTGCTATGGGCAAAATGATCACTCACTCTATATTCTTCTAGGTAGCCAGCACCTACTTCTTCTGCACAGGCTACTCAGAATACATGTGGGTCCATATGGGACTGTGCAGATAGTGCCTTCAGTGGGGCCTCTTCTCTCTGCCCCACAGTGTGTTGGCCAGTGCCTTTGAACCAACTTGGAGGGAGAAATAATCTATGCCAATACTGGGATGACCCGGAATACTTTCTCACTGGAACAAGAGGGGAACCAAGGGCTATATTGTGATTCAGAGATTTTCCTGAGTCACTCTATAATCCTTAGTTTGCTCCTGGAGCGGCACAGCTGCATGCTGCCCCTTATTCAGTTCTTGTGGCAAAGCTGCAGTCTAGTCCTATGTGAGCAAGAATCGTGCAAACTAAATTAAGAGTTGAAGTATATATGTATTTAAAACATTACTTCTGAACCTTACCTTTTTCCACAAACAGAAAAATATAGCCCTGCATAGATTTCCTAGAACATGCCAAAGATCAGTTAACCAAAAATGTAGTTTAGAGGCTAAGACACATAAATTGTGTAGAAGTTGATTGACTTTATCATGAATGTGGACTCTTATCAATGCTAGCAGGCATCTGGCTGTATTCACTTTGATTTACTCTACTGAGCATTTACTCTACTGAGCATTTTTACAGATGTAAACCTGTTTTGCCAAGACAAATGGAGTGGTAAATATAATAAACTAAATGCTCATAGTAGGAGAAAAAGGAATTGTCAGGGCTCTAGTTACAGAAGAAAAAAGCCCGTAAGATACAGCCTTCATCTTTCCTAAAAGATAAACTCCAAAGACTGAATTAAAAATGAAAGCCTTTCTGAAGAAAAAGAAACAGCTACAATGGTGGAGGGGGTGGAGGGGAAGGAGGAGGAAGAGACAGCCCTGCTGAGGTTAAGGTTCTTTTTTCCCCCCACAAAAGGCAGCTCAACAAACAGTGGCAGATGTCACCCTGACAGGGAAAGTGGCAAGCGGCCATCTCAGTTCTGTTTGTGACTTTTTTCACAAGAGTCAAGCTGCTTTTTCCACTCCATTCAGCATGTTTGTGAATGCTTGATTTGCTCAGAAGACAAAAAAGGGCAAGAGCTCTAGAATTCAATAGAAGGTCAGAATGGCAATCTTTTTGCCGGGTCCGGCTTCCTTTTATACTCTGACATCTGGGGCCTATTACCAGAACAAATTAGAGCAATTCAAACCACCAGCAGGGGAAAGAGAGTTTTCTGTTTTTCATACAGCATAGCTACAAACTCAGGAAGGGGAACTGGGGCTCCTGACAATACAGCGTAGCAATAGATTTGCTACACTTGTTTTACAGACATATACTGCAACAAATGTAATCAATGATTAAGTAAAAGATGTCCGGTCTTCAATATGTCCCCCACAAAAGGAAAAGAAGAAATAATTAAACTGATGAATTTGCACTTAATTTTCAGCCTGTTAGAGCATGAAGCTCTAACTGTTTCAAGGAGTCACATTAGTAGAATCTATAACATGGTTCCCCTTCCCCCCATCTGGCACATTAATATGTGTGGCTTCTGAAATTGCATTTTCTTCTACATTCCAATAAATAAAGTATTATACTCTTAGTTGAAAGTGTAGCTTTACTTAATATGTCTGGAATGTTATGCCAATTGGTGGTGGTAAACATTTTCACATGTTTATCCCTCTTTTAATTGTGTTTTTCAGCATTCCACTTAGTTTCCTCTTAGAAGTCAGTCTACAGAGCCAAATTCCTTTTACTAGCTGGGAAGCAGAGACACGGACAGTTAACACTCTTTCTGGGTACATTGGCTGGAGGCAACAACAGGTCTTAAACATGTAATCTGTACTTGTTTCAGGGACTCATTGAGCGGCAAGGCAATTTATTGTGTCAAATTGGTCTGGATCCTCACTATGGGGGATAAATGTATTCACTGAAGCTTTTTGCAGTTAAACTCTTTTCTCCATGGATGAGATTTACTTTTCAGTCCAGTCTACTTGCTTTGGAAAGCACGTTCTGTTGGTGACCCTTCACTTGACCAGCAAAATCAGGTCTTGATGATGAGGAGAAAATCATAGACCTGATACAGAAAATGAATAATTATATTAAATAATAATGCTGATATTCAAAATCCATAGTATTTTAACAAAGAAAAACTATGGTGTGCCTTATAAAGCCCTCTGTTAAAATCCTACCCTCCTGCTACATTTGTATTATCATTTTCATCCCTTTGCAGGGACCCTATTTTAAAAGATGTTATTGATATATTGGTATTGTGCTGGTGTTCTTCAGGGGTGTGATTTTATTTGGCCCATTGAAAATATGAATATAGTACTTGGGTAACTGGACTTCTAAAGTCCATTGAAAGGCTTATTTTAGTCTACAGATTGTTTAACTGAAAATATCAATACTGTATAGTTATGATGGGCCCTTGAGTAAATTTCTTGCCTGTAAAAAGGACTAGAAAATGTCCTGGGCTAGATTCTTTGTGTCTTTGGTAACTTGTGTGACTTTATTTACAGCCTAATTGCTTCTCTTTCAGCTAGTTCTAAAAAGAACCTCACAGAGTGGAGTCCATATTCAAATAAAACAACATACCTTGGTTAGCACATACCTTTCACCTGAATGGAAGCATTTACTTGACTTCTCCTTAGGATTACCACTAGTAGCTGTTTTGTAATCTACTGAGCATAGGTATAGTATAGGGCTTTAAGGGAGTTGTATTTCACAGAGCATATTTTTTACCTACAGTCAATTGTTTAATGGAAACATTTATTGCATAGTCAATATTCCTCATCCTCATCCTTCATCAGTATCAACAGGTTACTGGGAATAATTTAAACTCCTGGGGTGCTGAGGGTAGACTAGAAATATATCAAAGGTCTTTGAATGAGAAATTGTTTTATGAATTTGACAGATTATAACTTGCTTAGATAATTGTGTGTGTTGGGTATTATAGTATATTTGTTTTTGGATATTATTGACTTCATTTGAAAAAGAACAAGGAGAGTGTGTGTGTGTGTACTTTTGCTAGTAACACTCTTTTGATCACTCGCCCCTATTAACAGATATGTGAATTATATCCAAGTTTGATAATATATATTGAAAAAAATATGTTGACTAGATTTGTGCTATATTAAACATTTTAAAATAGCCTTCCCTCCCCATGGTCTCTCTTTCAAACAGTCCCCTTTAAAGCCTCTGCTATTAATGTTAAACTGGTGTGACTAGGGCAGAACATGAGACTCTGAGATGACCTATTTCATAATAGTGCATTTTCCAGTGTTGAATAAACTGACATGAGAAAAAGTGCTGGTATTTTACACTTGCTGTATGTAATGCTTTTCATCTGAAGATCTCAGTACACTTTAAAACTTTCAGTTATTTTATTCCCACAACGTCCCTTGATGTAAGTACATATTATCTGTATTTTACAGGTGAGGAATCGTGAATGTAGTTGGGGAGCACCGTGGTGCAAGATTATCCAGATTTTGTGGGTGAGGGATGTACCATAGGAGCTGCTCCAGTAGCTATTTACAACCTGATGAGGAATCCTTAGAAGGTTGGATCCACTGGGTTTCCAGCTGTTTGTATTCTCCAAATGATACAAAGTGATTGGAGAACTGCTCAGGATCTGTCTTTCCTTTAGTCTAAACATTGTTGCCCGTAGTGTGCTTTTGAATAGAAGCAAACACATGTTCTCCATTCTTTGCTGGATTGTTTGAATATTCTTTTTTCTTCTTTCTTCTTTCACAATTTAGAGAAACAACACCTTTAAATCTGTTTTCACTTTACAATGAAGTAAATACTGTACCTCTTTGTTTTTCTCTACCTCCATAGCTCTTCTTGCTTCCAGCAAGCAGAACACATTAGTGGCCTCCCAAGGATCAGGTTTGTCATAATGTGGAAGATATGATGGGCTGGATTCTCTGGTCAAGCCAAGTAGTGTTTGGTGATAATGTTTGGTCACGGGAGGGTGAGGCGAAAAAGGACAGAGGCAACTTTAAGGCACCTTTATGTTCCTCCAATCTGAGGGTCAGCCAGAGCCCAATTTGGTCACTGGAGTAAATTAGAACAGACTAAAAGGGAAACTGAGAGTAATGGAATTTTTTTCTCTAACAAATTAGTGTTAGAGAAGACTTCTTGAATTTATGTAGCATTGATTCATGTTAGATCAGAAATGTTCACATTGTGGTCAACAGCGCACCAGTGGTTTTCATAGTCCTTGTAGAATTAAATAGTTTGAGAACAGTTTATGGGGTGACTGGAGTATTGGAAGAGGGAGTGATCTATGAAAGGTAATTTTGCTTGCCAGGTGGTCTACAGAATGAAAAGGGCAGCAAAATATGATCGTCTGTGTCTTCATAACTGATGATGCCACTTTATCCTAGGTAAATATTGCAACCAGTGAAACAGATGTGCAATGGGGCAGCTGGGAGACACTGAGATACTAACGCCAAAGTAACAACAGTCAGAATGAACTTTTCCATTAGTGTTCTACTCATTTTCATTGAGGGACTCTAATGGGGGGCTTAGTGAGGCACAGGAATGTCAGAGACATTTAGGTATATTATTACTGTTGTTGTTCTTTTTTGTATTTCTAAGGCACATACCCTCAGTGTCTGCATGCCATGGCCCATTATACATTTTGAAGCACATCAGTTCTCTCAGGGAAGAGCAACGCTACATGCTGTTTCCCACAGACTGAACCTACTTACAGAAGAAAAAACAACCGCAAATATTTCTATTTCCCAGCCAAGGCCCTTTTGCAGTTAGGGGGAAAGTTTGTGGAAAGAGATGATCTTCATAACTGCAAATATTAGAGGAGCTGTTCATTGGGTGAAAATATGCAACATTCCAAGTATGGAGTGATCCTTCTCTCTAATGGTTTTAAACTCATCTTGCAGGATGTTCTTCTCTTTGGTGTAAGAGGTGCACCTGTCTATGTATTTGTACCAATCTATTTTAAAAAAGAAAATAAAATCTGTAGTTCTTTGTTCTGCATCAGCAAAGTGACAGTCACACACTGTCCTTCTCTCAGGAGTCTGGCACAAAAATAGCCTCGCTCTATTGCAGGCTTACAGACAAACGTTTTATGCAGGCTAACAATAGCAAATGATTTCATAGGCATGGGGTCGCACCCTGAGTCCATCCAGAGGCTTAGGGTGAATGACTCTATCTCCCAGTCCCACTTAGTCCTTTCCCACTTGTCCCTTTTCATCTAAATTCAGAACACTAACCCTCTTGACTTAATTCTGTATTTGTTTGAAGCTCTCTCCCCCCCTGTTAAATGACAGTTCCCACATATTTTTAAGTAACAGCTAGAGTGCCATTGAGTGCTTAGGATTGGACATTTGAGACCCCTTTCAACATTCTCAGTAAGGTGTCAAGGTACCCTAAGTTCCATTGTGCACAGTTCGTCTAATGGGACAAAGATAAGGTAGATTTTTCAAAGCAGATGAATGGGCTTCTATAATCTATTATGTGTTACTTGTGAATATGGCTTGATTCTGTGTTTGTACATGATTTTGGTGCTCGTGACAGGTGCCATATTGAAAACCATGTAAACTTCAGTTCTCTATTTATCCACAAAGCAAGGACAAAGTGAGCAGCAGAGATGAATCACATACTGAACTGCCAACCTGCCTTAATCCTAACCTGTAGGGCTAACTTCTAGCACTGCAAGGGTAGTTCATTTTCTGTGGCGTTTGAGCTTCTGCCGTGACTAAAGTGATTGCCATTAAAAATAAAATAAAACCAGCTTGTACCACAGCATGGTATTTGATTGTGATGCCTTATTTGGAGCATACCCTATACTGAGAAAAACAGTATGAGAGCAAAGTCCTATAGTTAAGGCACTGGACTGGGACAAAGAAGATGCAGTGGATTGAGACTCAGAAGATTTAGATTCAGTTAGCATGTCTGTTACAGACTTTCTCTGTGGCATGTCACTTAGTCTCTCTGTCCTTCAGTTCCCCATCAGTAAAATGCGGATAATAATGCTTTCTATCTCCTACCCTTTGTCTTTCTTGTCTATTTAGATTGCAAGCTCTTAAGGGCAGGGACTGTCACTTACTATATTTGTACAGTGCCTAGTGCAATGAAGTTAGATCTTGTTTAGGGCTTCTAAGTGCTACTGAGATGATATTAATAATAATGGGGAATATCAGGGAATATTGCAAAAGCTACATTACATTTAACAGCCACAACCGAAAATCATGCAAATTAAGAAGATTTGTTTTGTGAAATGAACTGAGCTGAGACTAACACATTTATCAGAAATTGCCAAATACCTCACAGGCGGTAGCTATTTTTCCTTACTATGAACCTGTGCTTCAATTAGACTGATATCATCCAAAGTTAAGCATCAGTCCTACAATGATGCAGTGCACAGATGGACTAATGAGCCCTTGAAGAATCACACTGACTTCAATGGGGCTGTACACTGGTGCAGCAGTATGCCCACGCTTCTTAGACTAAAAGAAGAACTCCTTTGCACTGTGTTCACCTGTAAACACAATTACTGGTATCAGTTTTGCATATCATAATTTTAGCTAGCTGGAAGCATACTAGAGAGGAAGTATCCTACACAGGCAACTGTGGTGTGAACAATTCAAGCACTTTAAAACAATAACAAGCAAAACCCTTTCAGGTTCAGAGGAATCTAACAAATCTTTTCTTCAAAGCTTTTTGTCCCTCTTCTCAAATCTACCCATTCAAATAAAGCTGGGGACATCTGAAGTCTGACTGTTTTCCTGCAGTTAGTTTAAACTTTTCATGCAGTCATATTCCCACTGATGTCCAGTGCTAGCAATCTGACATGTCTTAGTTGAGAGAAGTTGTTTCACATCAATGACATTGTCCCTTTAAGGGACCATTTTTCACAGACTTGAGCCTCCTCTAAGAATTCTGTTTTTAGCAGATAAGAGCATCATTTTTATAATAATGTTTTACAGATTTTCACAACTTGTTTTCATTGACTAAATCTATAAAAACAAGGAGCAGTTAGGAGTGAACTGTACTGTGGTTTGTCACATCTAACTTGTTTCCTCCCAATCTTGGTGCTTAGATAAAGAAGACTAGAAGCACGATTAGATCTCAGAAAGGTATTCCTAACACAGTTAGAGCTGAGAATCATCTTAATCAGTGGATAGGTTTTATCTCCTTTCATTTTCAGAACTATATTACAAAGCCTAAAATGGTGCAGATGCATTTTGAATACTTCCCCCTCATTCCCCAAATACCCTTCATTATTCTCTCTGGTACAGAAAAGGAATGGTAAACTGCCACATTTTTACCTTGTAAGTTTTCCCCTGTTACTTTATTGCCTGGTTTTCATTTTTCTCCACTCTAAGCTTTTTTTTTTTTTTTTTTTTTGGTATTTAGTGACTTTCAAGTTAGACTTTAATTTTAAGATGCAGACATCCCAGCTAAAATATGGGTCTGAGTTACTGATGATAACTTGTTTTACTTCCTACCATGTACCTCACAATTTATATTGTCCTGACATAGTACTTTTACACTTATCTTCCTTCATGTGCAGCATTGTTGTTCTAGTTTAGTAGTGTTAAGGATGCCACCTGCTATGCCAGCAATATGGTGCTGCATTTTGAATCTCTGAGAAATAGACTATCCCATCTCCCTAGAATTATAGTGGAACAAAGGTTTTTATTTATTATGTATTATGATTATTATTATTTTATCTGGAACATCTAAAAGTGCTCTGGGACACAGTGTCCCTAATCTCCTGACTAGTACTGAAAACCATCATGTGGGACCAGCAATGACTAAACAGAGCAGAAAGATCCAGCTGTGATGATTGGCCTTGCGGTTTGGTAAGCAGCACTCTGAGACTTGGGTTCAGGCCCATGGTGTGTTGCAAGGGTGATAAACTGGGGCTCCAAGGGAAAGAAGAAAAAGACGTGGATGTTGACCTGCTTGAACTACTTGCAGCGAAAGATATATTCAGTACATATAAGCCTTTCATCTCTTTAAGAACAGACTGTGACTTTTGCACTAAGTAGCATCTGTGCTGAGGCTATCCCTAAGAACTGGGGAGGCAGAAGTGGTTCTTTCTTCCCGTTCTTTTGTGCCAAACACAGCTCTGGTTCAGGTGAAACTAGACATTAAGCTAGTGATGATGCGAGGTAAATCAACTCTTCAGTTTACAGTATAAAAGGTTTCATTGTCCTTTCTCAAATAAGCATTACTTCTAAAAGAAAACACTTTTCACACTGAAAAACCAAAGGACTGTGGGAGTCTTATCACCTCCATTTCTGGTACGAGCACTTTGGCAACATTCAAGGAACATCTAACAACTGAATCTTGGCTCCCCTGTATTAAAACAAACAAAGAATCCAAACTAAACATTAAACCAAAACAACCAATCCCTGGATCCAAACACCCATAAACCTTAGGGCAACATTTGCCAAAGTGTAGGACATGCCACTCTGTGGGGAAGTGAAAGTATATCAAGGGGGTCATGGAAGATGCATACACTAAGATGGGCAAGCATTTAGAAACAGCTGGTGGTACTGACTATTGGTTGCTCACTAGTCATTTCTCTACAATAATAAACCCAAACGCTGCAGCTTAGATAGTACTATGTAATATTTTGCATCATTACTCTAGAGAACTACGTATCTTTTGTAAATCAGCCCTGTGCTGAATTAATATTATTGACACAGGTTGAGCAAGTGATGGGAACAAGCTAGAGAGCAGCAGCAATTGTAATGCTGTCAAAGGTGAATGCAGCACCAATTCTTACATCACTAACTTATTTAGCATTCAGAATTTACTGAGGAATCTTTTGTCACATCATCCATCACAGATTGGCACTAGAGAGATAGAAGATACGAAAATTAAAAACCTGTTTATTACCATAAACAAAAGAGCATGAACAACATCCATCAAAGACAGACAGAGATGGAAGATAAACAAAGGTTGGCTAGAGCCAACTAATCTGTGCTTATTTTTTAAAACTATTTATTAAAATGTTCTAGATACAGATTAACTTTCTTTTGCTCAATATTATTTCATTTGCCTTGAAATGGAAATGGCAAACACTTTGATAAATTAATTGTAAGGGTCCCTGGTTTCACACTCACTTCTTTTAAATACCTTTGCATCCTCTGCTGAAGTGTAATTTTGTAACTTCTTTCAGCTATACTTCTCCATGAATTACAACAGATGCCACTGACACAGCCTACAGTGGCAATTAAGAAAGGGAGTGTTTTTCCTCTTTTTTGCTGGAAACACAAGAGGTATTACTAGTGGAAGGATACTGCACTTAAAGTCTTGATTCAAAACTCATGGATGTCACTTGGAGTCTTTCCATTGACTTCCATCAAGCCCTAGGGAAGCCCTGTGCGTTACTATGCCTTCACAGCATAAAATCTCATGGCTTTACTGAGGACTGAGCAAAACAATTGTCTTTTACTAAGAACCAGTCTGAAACTCAGTCATGTTCCCAATCAGAACTCAACCTTTTTAGATTATATAACGCTAGCATCTCCCAGAGCCACCTATCTTTGTTGGTAAAATTGCAAGATTCAACATCTATGAAGACTTGCTACTGGGCCCAAAGTGCTAAACAATGTAAAGGTAGTGCTCTGACACACAATGCACAGTAGGAAACTTCTAACATGGAAAATCCAAGTATGTGAGAAACATAAATTCAAAGAATGTAGCCAACAGGCAGCTACAGTTGCTCTGCCTAGCAACACAAGTATATTAATAAGAACAAAGAGAATGGAGAAGAGTCCGTTGGTACTACAGGGTGAAGATGAAAGTTGGAAGAGTTCTATGAGCCTGTCAAGGACAAAAACAATGGGAAGGATGAAGATCATGATGTTCTGGGATTCTATCTGGGGACGTTCAAACAGAGGGAGGTCATTAGGATGTCAGAAGGTTGTCACATATAGAGGTAAGAGGAAGAGAGAGGGAACACAGCACAGGGTGAAGAGTAAAATGCAACATCTTCTGATAACAGAAAAATATTCAGAATGTTCACACAAGGGTAACAGTATGGTACTGCTAAAGTACCTGTCTAAAACAGGTATCTAAGAAACATGATAGCAGATGATATTCATTGTCATCAGGTGCAAAGTATTATACCTAGGAAAGGGAGGGAAATAAGCTACTCGTACAAATGGATAGTCTAAGAATTATGATATGTCTCCACAGCAGCTGGTAGTGTGCTTCCCAGCACTGGTAGACAGACATGCACTAGGTCTGCTCAAGCTAGTGCACTAAGGATAGCAGTGTGGCTGTGATAGCACAGGCAGCAGCTTGGGCTGGCCACTAAGTGCAAATCTGCCTGACCCCCTAGCTATGTACTCAGATGGATACCCTGAGCTGCTGCCCAGGGTGCTATGGCCACCCTGCCATTTTTTGCATGCTACCTCAAACAGAGCTAGCGCATATCTGTCTACCCAGTCTGTAAAACACAATCCCAGCTGCTGTGGAGACATACCTTTAGTTTCTAACCTGGTAGAAAAAAGAGCCATGCATCAGTGTGTACATCTGCTTACTGCACCGAAGTGGTCAAAAAAAGCACATAACATTTCTACTGCATTGGGAGGGGATAGAGAATAATATGAGAAAATGTAATTTTATTAGATAAGTCTCTTCTCATTTTGTGAGTAGTGGACCTGATTCATAATTGCATTGCACTGTGCCAGTGTAATTCCACTAAAATCCTACACTCGCGTAGTGTCCAGACAACCAGGTGCACAGTATTTTGTTTGCAGAGTTCATTTCTCAACAGAAGCATGTTGTCTTGGCTGCTGGCAGAGCATTCTTCACAGCAACCTCTCCCCTTGGAAATTCTCTGCCCCCTGACCTTCCAGGCACACTCCAAAGCTTGTATATGGTGAGGAGCTTTAGGATCCCTGTTGCCCAGCTAGGTCCTGCAGCCACAGCAGCATCCACAGCCACAGCATGAAAGTGTAGGAAGGGAAGCTCCCTGACATGGCGATAAAATACATAGGTGGTACAGCCCCAAACTTGATGTTTCCGTTTCTGAGGGGTAGAGTCAGAGACTCCACCCCATCCTTGAGAGCTGCTTAACTCTTTTTGGATGTCACATACATTACTAAAAAGAACGAGGAGTACTTGTGGCACCTTAGAGACTAACACATTTATTTAACCATAAGCTTTTGTGGACTAAAATCCACTTCATCGGATGCATGCAGTGGAAAATACAGTAGGAAGATACATATATGTACACAGAGAACATGAAAAAAATGTGTGTTGCCATACCAACTATAACAAGTGTAATCAGTTAAGGTGGGCTATTGTCAGCAGGAGAAAAAAAAACTTTTGTAGTGATAATCAGGATGGCCCATTTCCAACAATTGACAAGAAGGTGTGAGTAACAGTAGGGGGAATAGTTCTACTTTGTGTAATGACCCATCCAGCCTTTATTCAAGCCTAATTTAATGGTGTCTAGTTTGCAAATTAATTCCAATTCAGCAGTTTCTCATTGGAGTCTGTTTTTGAAGTTTTTGTTGTTGTAGTATTGCTACTTTTAGGTCTGTAATTGAGTGACCAGGGAGATTGAAGTGTTCTCCGACTGGTTTTTGAATGTTATAATTCTTGACATCTGATCTGTGTCTATTTATTCTTTTGCGTAGAGACTGTCCAGTTTGGCCAATGTACATGGCAGAGGGGCATTGCTGGCACATGATGGCATATATCACATTGGTAGATGTGCAGGTGAACGAGCCTCTGATAGTGTGGCTGATGTGATTAGGTCCTATGATGGTGTCCCCTGAATAGATATGTGGACAGAGTTGGCAATGGGCTTTGTTGCAAGGATAGGTTCCTGGGTTAGTGTTTTTGTTGTGTGGTGTGTGGTTGCTGGTGAGTATTTACTTCAGGTTGGGGGGCTGTCTGTAAGCGAGGACTGGCCTTTCTCCCAAGATCTGTGAGAGTGAGGGATCGTCCTTCAGGATAGGTTGTAGATCCTTGATGATGCGCTGGAGAGGTTTTAGTTGGGGGCTGAAGGTGACAATAGCCCACCTTAACTGATTACACTCGTTATAGTTGGTATGGCAACACCCATTTTTTCATGTTCTCTGTGTATATATATATATATCTTCCTACTGTATTTTCCACTGCATGCATCCGATGAAGTGGGTTTTAGCCCACGAAAGTTTATGCTTAAATAAATTTGTTAGTCTCTAAGGTGCCACAAGTACTCCTCGTTCTTTTTGCTGATACAGACTAACACGGCTACCACTCTGAAACCTGTCAACATACATCACTGGCTCTTTTTGCCCTTTCTTTCCTGCTCCCTGTATAGGTTACTCCTGCATAACAGACTAGTTAGAGAACTGATGGGTTCCTAAATATTGGTTCCTATGTTTTTAAAGTCCATACATACCAGAAAGGGAAGGCCCAAGTTTTTCTTACATTTAATCTCTGAATCCAAAACTATGAATGCAGACTGCACTGTATCCCCAAAATAAAGATGAACTATTGACACCCTTTAGTTTTCTATAAAACTTTGTATCTTAGTTGTTCCATTGAGCTTACAGCATTGCTAACACCAATACCAAACCCAGAAAGACAGAGTCTGAGTTAGGAGCCTGTGGCAAAAAAAAAAAAAAAAAGCTCCTTTTCTTTAATAAAACAACTAAGGAGAGGTAAAACCTTTCAGTTTCTTTTAAAATGGGACATAGTTTTCACACCTGTCACAGTTTTATTTTGTCCGCATCTCTCTAGACTCTCAAAAACACTCAGGGATCCATTCTTAGGGCTCGTCTTCACATTTTTAGCTCTAGGTATAATTCAAGTGTTGCCCCCAGCCCAACACCTATTCACACATGCATATCTATAGCTTGAGTTACTTGAGCTAGCCAGCCTATTAGGAGGTGTGCATTAACGCATGAGTGCTGCTGATGCTGCAACTAGTAATACTGTGGGGACTCAGCTACTCTGTGCTGCTAATCCAATCACTCTGTGCATCTTGAGTGTTGTTTGTATAGTTGCCAACTTTGGTTGGATTAATTCCTGGAGGTTTCATCACATGACATTATCTTCAATTAAAGATTAATCTTTAATTCCTGGAGACTCCAGGACAATCCTGGAGGATTGGCAACCCTAGTTGTTTGCAGGGCTGGCTCCAGGGTTTTTGCCGCCTCAAGCATAAAAGAAAAAGAAAAAAAAGCCGCAATCTGCTCTACCGCCACCGCTTCAGTTTTTGGCAGCAATTTGGCGGCTGGTCCTTCACTCCGAGAAGGACTGAGGGATCCGCTGCCGAAGTGCCGGACATGCTGCCCCTCTCCGTTGGCCGCCCCAAGCACTTGCTTGCTGGGCTGGTACCTGGAGCCGGCCCTGGTTGTTTGACAAATCGCTCTTGAGCTAGGCTAACTCACAAAGAGTTAACCTGAGTGTAGATAACACAAGCTCATATTACAGTGAAGACAAGCCAGTGGTTGCACCTGAGGTCTGCTTTGTGCAATTGAAGAGATGGAGCAAAGATGTCTCTCTGATCCTAGGGCTGGCCCAGGGACAAACCTCAAGGCTGTGTTAAATTCTACCAGCTGCAGTGGGCCTCAAAGGACTGTTACAACAGCCAAGCTGTCACTGGAGCACTTCACCAGTATGCCTCAAACCTGACCTCTATCCATCTCTAGGAAAAAGAGAGAGAGAATAGTTCTTATTCTAAGCCCATTTAATCCTTGGTCTCTTTGATGAAGAGGCCAAAGTGCAATTGTTTTGAAGGTGGCTTTGTTGATGAGAACCTTGTCTCCCAGGAAATGTACTGTCACCACCATCTAATTTTTTTATATCCTACTAAACAGCCACCAGATATAAGCAAGTTTCAGACCGTGCCTACCTGAGTCAAATACAAACCAAAGTCCTACACATAAAAATCTTTCCAACAAGTAAAGCCTACTCAGCCCATTGTTATCAATCAACTGAATAAAATGAAATCAATTTTCAAAATAAACCCAATCCTGCATTTCTTTGACAGTTTAAGAAACACGCTAGTTAGGTCCCAATCTTGCAAACACTTGTGCATATGTCTGATTAAAATAAGACTGCTCATGGTCAAAAAATTAAACCCGTGTAAGTGTTTACAGGAGCAGTGTCTTATTTGGAAAAAAAATTACTTTGAAATACAGCTATAATCATATTTTAATATACAGTATATGGGGATAGTCTCTTGCACTCTCCTCTCTCTTTTACCACTAGGGTGGTGCACGGAGAACAGAAACTGGTTTCATCTCCCTAAATGGGGATTCCCTTTACACACTGCAGTGCTCAGTCAGCATGCATGTAACCAGCACCACCACCACCCTTAATTGCACCCCCAGTGCGGGTAGCATAAAGGAGGTGTAACCAAAGTGTGCTGCTGGTGACTACTACCAACTGGCAAAGCTTAGGGCAGTGTCCAGGCTGCTCAAAGTCCAAAGAGACCACTGTTGGCATAGAACCAGCCATGGAAACTGGGAACTGTAACTGTTGTTCTGGTTATCACCCCTCTCTGTTGCACCCAGTTGAAAGTCTGCAGACAGTAGGAGCAGAAAATCTAGACCTATGTGTTTTTGAGGTTATATCAATACCTCACTCCCCGTCCACACTGGCAGGGCACTTACAGCGCTGTATCTCCCTGGGTACACCGCTGCAGGTATTTGCAGGATGCCTAAAGTGTCCTGGCTAATATTTCATCAGTCAAGATATAAAGAGTTCTATAATGACAAAATGTCTGTGCAAGTCATATTAGTATCCTGATACAAAGTGCTTTGTACAGCCTCGCTTCACTGTCACTATGTACTGAGTGTGCATTTTATTCTAATCATAGTTTGAGGATGAAGCTTGTCAGGTTTTAAATGAGGTTTATGTGTTGGCAAACCAGTCTAGCTAATGCAAAAACTTGTGACAGACTTCCACTCTGTCCTCTTGAGGTGCTTGAGGGGTGTGAATAGAGGGAGTGGGCACTTGTGCTCTCTCTGTCTCTCCTTGTCTTCCCTCTTTGACGGCCATGGGGGAAAGGAACACAGCTCAGCCTTTCTTCATTTCTTCTCCACTGATCCAGATGCAGCTTTTCCATCCCAATTGGAGCCGACCAGAATGTTGAGTGCTTGAGTATCTTATAACCTTTAAACATGTTGCCAATAAAACTCTGGGAGTTTGCTTTTGAAAATATGGTCCCCTTACTGAGCCTACTGTCATTTTTAATTACTGTGAGTTTTAGTGTTGATTTCAGTGAGGGTCAAAGCAGGCCCAGAAGAACAAATATATATTAGTCAGATCCAGTTATATAGGCTGAATTGTCTGGTTGCCATTTGTTTGTAGTTCATTTGAGAGTTTTCATGCTCACTTAACCCTCTGGGCTTCTTGGCCCTTTAAGTTAAAGGAGTTGTTCACAGAGGCCAAAGCTACAATCAAGAGGGACACTTGGCAAAGGCAGGAAACACTGTCAGCCTGTCTCACTAGTCTGTCATAGATTTACTAAATATTTCACTGCCAGTTGTACCAGCTCAGCATGGCCACTGTGTAAAAGGATGGGAAAATCTCACAGGCTTATTTTGAGTAGGCATCCCAACATTTTAATGGTCATTTATCTGAGCATCTCAACCTATTTGATCAGGATACACTGCTCTACAGCCAAAATGCTTCTGAAATAAATGTAGTCAAACTTTACTAATTCTGGGTCACTGAGAACGAAAATGATGCTTAAAATTGTTGATTGGCTCTAGTTTTCAAGATATGCTATTGGGTCAGTATATACGACCCTTGACTTGGGAATGGCGGAGGATAAGTGAGTTATAAAGGGAAGGGATCTCAATTTAAACCAGAAATGACTAAAATACATCTTTGACTGGATCTATGAATAAATCTATGACTGGGTTTGGACAGTACTTGCTTTTTAGGCAAAACAATGAATGATGCAATCTGAAGCTGGTATTGCATCATACATGATATGAATTGCATCATGTTATTCCTAGAAGTCATGGATGATGCAATCATAACGAAGCTTACATCACTCTGCTGAACAAATTGCCCTATATCAGCTCTAGAAATCATACAGTGTCGTGCTCTCTTATTTGTCAGTGTTTGATTTTGCAAAGGGACACATTTCTGTTTAGCCAAAGTGAGCAGAGATGCCTCGTACTTGTGTGAACAGTGCAGATAACTTCTGCTATGTTTGTGGTGAAGTGACTTTTGCATCACAAAAGCGCAGTATAACCACTATGGTTAAGAAAGCCTATCACCTTTATTTTGGCTGCAAAATTGGAGATCAGGACAAGAGGTGGGCCCCACACATATGCTGCAACACTTGTGCAACAAATCTTCGCCAGTGGTTGAACAGGAAAAGAAAATCTATGCCTTTTGCAGTGCCAATGATTTGGAGAGAGCCAACAGATCATACCAGCAATTGTTACTTCTGCATGGTGCCTCCAGTTGGGAAAGGTGTGTCAAAGAAGAAAAAGTGGACTGTGCATTATCCAAACATTCCATCAGCTATACACCCAGTACCCCACGGAGAAGGACTGCCGGTTCCTGATGCACCAGAATCATTCTCACTTGAGTCAGACGAGGAAGAGGAAGAGGATGAAACTTCTGGTCCTGAACCATCAATGTCACAGGACCCACATTTTCTCCCATCCTCCTCCTCTGAACCACACCTCATAACACAAGGTGAACTGAATGACCTTGTCAGGGATTTGGAACTACCCAAGTGTAAGGCAGAGCTGTTGGGCTCCAGACTACAGCAGTGGAATCTCCTGGCAGGTGATGTTAGGGTTTCCATGTTCTGTGACCGTCAAAAGGATCTTGTCCCATTCTTCTTCATGGAAGGTGATCTTGTAGCCTGCAACAACATCGATGGTGTGATGGCAGCCCTCAACATCGTTCACGATCCAGATGAGTGGAGACTGTTCATTGATTCATCGAAGACGAGTCTTAAAGCTGTTTTACTGCATAATGGCAATGTTTTGCCATCAATTCCAGTTGGTCATGCAGTCCATATGAAGGAAACCTAGGACAACATGAAACAACTTTTGAGGTGCATAAACTATGATCAACATCAGTGGCAGCTTTGTGGCGATTTGAAGGTTGTTGCTCTCTTGCTTGGTCTGCAGACTGGATACACAAAGTACTGCTGTTTTCTCTGTGAATGGGATAGTCGTGCAAGAGATTCCCACTACATCAAGAAAGACTGGCCACCCCGACAGTCATTGGAGCCTGGGAGGAAAAGTGTTCAGCATCCACCACTTGTTGAATCAAGGAAGATTTTGTTACCACCTTTACACATCAAGCTGGGTCTGATGAAGAACTTTGTCAAGGCCATTGACAAAACACAAGCAGCTTTCAAGTACCTCCGTGGAAAATTTCCAAGGTTAAGTGAAGCTAAGATAAAGGAAGGTGTCTTTATTGGTCCTCAGATTCGTGAACTTCTTCAAGATGATGCATTTGACCATGCACTGCGTGGCAAGGAAAAGACGGCATGGAAAGCCTTCCAGTTAGTGGCAATAAATTTTCTCGGAAACAAGGCAGACAACTACAGGTTGTTGGTGGAAAACCTCCTCAAGGCATACAAAAGCCTTGGTTGCAACATGTCACTAAAGATACATTTTTGGCACTGTCATCTAGATTTTTTTCCACTGAACTGCGGAGCAATGAGCGACGAGCACAGCGAGCGATTTCACCAGGACATTGCAACAATGGAGAAACGCTATCAGGGCAAATGGAGCCCATCAATGCTTGCAGACTATTGCTGGACAGTGACAAGAGATGCTCCATTTAATGAATACAAGAGACAAGCCAAGAAGCGCCGAGTAGACACTGAATAGGACTCAACTATGTACAGAATAGTTTTTTGCCTTTTGTTTCATAATAAATTTTATTTATACAACCCTTTTGCTGATTTTTAAAGTGTTACATAAACAGGACAGGTGAAATATTATCATGTAAAGCAACCATAAACACATGAAAAGACCTAGGTTTACAATTTATGATTAAAACTCTACTATCTACACAATATACATAGACATAAAATGTAAAAACTTAAATATCTTAGAAACAGTAGCCAATCAGTTGTTTTAATTGTCATATTTGAATTCAGCCCATCAAAATACATAATAAATAGCACATTTTATCTCTGAAGCAGATGACTTCTCAAAAATTGTAGACCAGTGATATCAGAGCTTCCTGAAAAGAAACGGAATGCTCTTTATTCTGTCTGTCTAGAACAGTGGGAGAAAAACTTCCCTCTCAGCACATGCATGAACTTACTAGGTGTTCAGTCGTCTGGCCCTGATCCAACAAGGTATTTTAGCATGAATTTACCTTTAAACACATACATAATCCCATTGAAGTCGATGGCACTATCTATGTGCTTAAAGTTAAACTCATGCAAGAGTGCTTTGCTGAATTGGGGCCAGAGGCTTTGAGTCCTCTCTTTATGATATTGGCCTAATGCAAGCACTACAGAGATATATGCATAATTTAATTAAAAGGTTTTTCACCCTCTCCTTAACAAGCCCAACCCCACAAAATGGTGCAGCTCTGGTAGGAGTTCTGAGTAAAGTCTTGTGTTAACACTTATTTAAACCATCTTGAATCACCTGAACAGCAGACTACTTTTGTTTCTTCTTCCAAAGGCTTCTCTGTTTTGTATAGCTAAACAAATTAACTACAGTTCTACTCTTAGGTTTACTTCATGACCTATTTCATTTACAAAATGAACATGGATTTATAATTCTTAAGAAACTTCCCAGCTATATTGAAAGTGAGGACATTAGAACTCCAGCAGCATCTTATCCAACCCTGTCTGTGACTCTTCTTTCTTATTTGATCATCTGGTATTTTATAACTCATGAGACAGAGATTAAAGTTGGTGTTGTGAATAAAAATAATTTGCTAACACACATTCTGCTCTCTGCAATATTCCAATAACAAAGCCTAGCTTAGTATGTAACAGATCCACATACCTCCAATGCCTGGATCCACATTAAATGAATGCATATTTTACAGATTGGACCGACTGAGCCATTTTCATATGAATAGGTAGCTAATAAACCATAGAAAGCTCTTGAAGTATATAAATGATTCTAGTAAGGAAATCCAAAGGAACAGGCAATGTTAAGTATGTGACGGTATTACACGGCCTGCTGTGGTATATTGTGACAATGTGAAACGTGTGAACTTGAGTTGGGTATTCAAGGAGCAGAGACTCTTGAGCTTCTTCTTCACTACAAATGTGAGAGAGCTGCTGACAGAACATTCTCTGTAATGGCCTCCTACCTCTCACAAAGTCAGAAATAGACCCAATTTGTTGACTTTTCAGGCACATTGCTAAGACCGGCTGTTTGAATGGTCATCGGCAAAGGACTGAGGCAACTGAGAGTGGAATTTGTATCTTGTTGGAAAGTTTGTGTTGTTTTAAACTATATTAGTCATATGACTGGATCAAATCATGTTCAGTAGTATGGGAGAAAGAAGTGCTTCTGCTTTGGTCAAGTTTTACTTTCTATCTTTGATAGTTTTTATCTGCATGGCAGGGGAGCCCAGAGCAGTGGATTTGATATAAGACTGAATCTGAATAAATAAATACAATATTTGTAAGTGGAAGATATGCAGATAATTGCTGTGCTAGATGTCGATGCTCTACCACACCTGAATTGTCAGATCTCTAGACTTCAGTCTTCAATCATCAATTTCACAGAGAATATCTTTTCAGACTCAAACTAGCCTGATTTGGGTAAATTTAGCAATAAATTCAATTCTTTTTGAAAGAAATCTTTATATATTTTTTTCATTTTCTTTTCTCCAGTGTTCTTGTCAAATTTCAATCCAAATTCCTAGTCTAAATATCAGCCAATCAGACATTCTATCTGCATGGCCTATTGATACATTCCAAGTATTATTTACTTGATTATAAAGCCTGGTTTGATGGGATACAATCACTATTTTGTTCTCAATTACCCTTTGAATGTTGTATTACTCAGACACCCATTTAGATGATGTAAATGTAAATGACCTAATAGGTTAGTATTCTACCATGGTGATAACTGAACTCAAATGTCAAAGCAAACTTATAAACAAAATCTGCCTTTTTGCTTAACTGAAATTATGATCCAAAAAGCATAGGAGTATTATCTATGGCAGTTGGTTGTTTTGTATTTCTTTCACTTACATGACATAGCTATATGTCTCTAGACACATACTTGTTATATAGGGACATTTCAAGATTTTCTCTACAACACAGTGTAAAGGAAAACTGACAATGAATGAACAAAATGACACTAAGTATAAAACACAGCAGATTGTTAATGTATTTTGTTTTTACCATAATGTGAACTGAAATCTATTTCAATTGTCGGGGAAAGTTTTGAGCAAGGAAAATGTCTCTCTCTATTTGTTAAATTGATCACATTTAATTTACTTTTGTTTAAAGTCCTGTAAGTAACATTTCATTGTTCTATGACTAAAAACATATATCTCTTATCTGGTCAGTCCTGTCCTCATAAAAATAATTGTTTGCAGATTATAACTATAACTACTTTTGAAACACTGAACCTGATTCTATTAGTTTAATATAAAATATGGATTTGGTTCTAAACTCAAATCTCTCTCTTTCTCTCTCTCTGTCTCCCACATGCATTTTTGAAATGGCACCAATCACTGTAAAATTTGAGCACTTCCTAAAGAGTTGGAAGCCAAAAATTTGCAATTAGCCCATGGTCTGATTTTCCTTCTCACTTGCCCTGAGGCAGTCAGACTAATTTTTGGTTCTATTTTTTTCTGCTTTTTTTTTTTTTTGAGTTTTATTTCCTCCTTCTCTCTTCCATCTTGTCTGCATTGCTTTATTCTCCTCTTCCTCTTAATTCTAATTCATGTCATCATAATCTCCAGTGGATGAGAAAGCCCTGTCTCCCACTCCCCCAAGCTTCACCCTTGAGGTCTTGAGGTTGTTAATGTCTTAATTCCTGAGGAACAGGGCTGTTGAGAGAGAGAGCTTATAGTCACCTAGAGAGATGTGTTGTCTGAAATGCCCATGACCAGTTCTGTGGAGTACCCTGAAAATTAGGATCACAATTTTGAAACTGACATTATTTTCTGTGAGACACACTGTAGTGAGCAGATCACCTGAATGAGATTCTATGAACTGCTAGAATTTTTTTGGGAGGGAGGATGCTGCATTCTGGACTGACTGAGGCTTTTGTAAAGTTGAAGTGCACATTCCATTGGATAATACGGTGCAGTAATCAGCTTGGTGGTTAAAAAGTGTGGATCGTAGTGACAAAGAGATTATCTGAGAGGATGGGGCTCAGTCTTTTAGCCAGTCTCAAGTAGAATACGATGTTTTTCGCAGCTGGAGGTAGTTGAGACTCCAGCAACTGTTAGAAGTCCGAAAGGACTCCAAGGGTGAAGAGTGATTTGACAACATAGTGACAGACTCTTGATAAAGAGTGATGTGAAGTTGGCATTCTGGTCTTCAAAACGTTTTCCTCTCCCTCCCTCCTCCCAATATCATCCCTATGCCCTGTCTTACTGGGATTCATCTTCAGCCAACAGTGTTTTATTCAGATCTCCCAGGCACTGGTAATTATGTAATTCTGTGGAAATGATTGAAGTGAAGCATACAGGTAGGCATGAGAGTGTCAGTAGCAGCTGCCAGTGCTACCTCATAGAATCTGACTAGATTATCCACATCTCAGCTCTTCAGTTGGGCGTAGTTTTTATCTGGCTCCATGGGGGTGAGCCATAAAAGGCAGAATCTTCTATTTCCTTGTTTTGTTGTGCTCTCAGTTTTGAGGAGGGAGTGCTCTATCAGGAGAAGGGTTTGCTCCTGCCTTTTCTGATGTCTGCTCCTAGGCTAAGGATCCAGTCTTGAGTCTGATCAGCTATGTGAGTTGTACATGAAGTCACATGTTGGGAATCTATCAGTGGATTGAGGGGACAAGAAGATTTGGTTCACTATGTCTGAGGTGTTGCCCACATGGATATTAAAGTTTCCTAGGACACTTCTCCTGTGGACACCATCAATGAGTCAGAAATGTTATCAAATCCTCTGGAAGGTCTTCATTGTCTAGGGAATCTGTAAGCAGTATGTCTATGTTAGTGTGCCTTCTTAATGTATCTTGAGTTACTGTGAACAAAAGCTTAAGGAAGATCTGGAGTGATTCTTTGTTAGGATCCCTCAAAATGACCAACAGCAGATTGAGATTCTTTTACCTACCTCACTTCTGCTACATACAAGCACATGAAGATGAACTGAGGAAGGAGTTTCTACCTTAAATGAAGGTCCATACTTTGGTGGGTTTCATTCACAAGATAAATATTGTTGTGAGCATCTAATTGTAATATACTATAAAATATTTGCAACTACAGTACTTTTTTTCAAGAGTGAGAGCAAATGGGAATAACAAAAAAGTAACCTGAGAGGACTAGAAAAATCAAACCAAACCAAAACAAAAAAACCCAAAACAAAACGTCAACCCTTTTTAGAGAGCACAGGCTACTAGTAAAAAAAACGTGTTAAAAAGCATACGACCTTAGGCTTTGTTCACACACCAGCAGAGACAAAAATGGTACTTGTTCATTCTCTTCTTGGGTGACTTTGCATATGGGATATGGCATGCACAAAGCAAATGTTCAAGCAGGGTTCATGGGCAAGAGAGAGACTTGCCCATAAAGTTTCCCTTACAAAAAGGTTATATTTAAAATATTTCTATAACTTTTTTATTACTTCATTGTTAAAAAATATGTATTCACCTAAGTAGAGTGTTCAATCTATGCCATCCAGTTTAGCTTGGGTATCTTTACTGTTCACAAATTTGGTATTTAGTAACATAACATGAAATAAACTAAGCATATTGTTTTTTATTATTTTTCTTTTGTATGAAAACAAATATACAGAAAAAGTCTGAATCACTCATTCTGTTATCAAATGCACTGGATTCAGAACATTTGCATTGTATTCTACAGTGTTAAGGAATCATCTCCTATATAATAACTATCTGCTGCATTTATATTCCTTTAGCGTATTTTTGTTATTTGTAGTCCTTTTTTTTTTTTTTATCCTTGTTAAATCTGAAATGGGAGTAATTAATTTTAAGTTCCCCATGAGTCTACCACAACAACCTTGGGAATCAGAAAATAAATGGCCTACAATTTCCAAGCCATGTCAATAATCAAGATTATTTTACTGCAACCTGATGTTCCTTGTGCCATTCTAATAAAGATCACCACATTTCACGCACATAAAACTATATTGACAATCAATCCTACACACTCTGGGTTTCCCCACCTGTTGTTCGCTTTCTGTAATACCTTTGGGTACCTACACTAACTTATTCTATGGTACATCAACTGCTTGAATGCTTAAGCTTTTAAACAAATGAGCCAAATTTTCAAATAGAACCTTCATCAAAGGAAGGGCAAACCCTTTTGATTGTGAGCATTGAAAGGAAATGGTGACTGGGTTTTTCAGCACACGGCTTAGATCACCTTTTACAGAAATTTCAATGACTGCTTTGAGAACATCTATCACTAGTTTTAGTTCCTCATCTGATATTTAGGGAAAATATTGAAGAGACATTGGAGGGACATGAGGGCCAAATTCTCACTTTTGAAATAGATTATATGTATTTTTGTCTTCAGACATTGACACAATGGCCCCTATCCCTTGGTAAACAAATCATCTCTGATAAATGAAGAGGAAAGGAAGGAGACTACTGCACTGGTGGCAAAAACAAACAAAACAAAAAAACCCACCTCATTCCAAATCTGACTGATTGCAAAACAGAGAGAGACTTTCTATATTTTCTAGATCACTGATGTGGTAGAGGCAAAAAGGAAGTGTCCCCTACACTTCTCTAAAGTCCAGACCACTAGAATTATTAATTCTATGGCCTAGTGACTCTAGACCAGTGATACTCAGACTGCGGCTCGCAAACTGCAGAGGGCTCTTCAATGCATCTCCTGTGGCTCTTTGCAGCATATAATAATTAAATCACATAACGTTTTAATATCAACCAGTCTAAGTTATTAACCAGTCAGGATGCTTTTACTATGTTGTTAATAAATTATGTTATCAACTTCACTAAGTTATTAACTTATTTGCTATGAGAATATTATATTATATTTATATAAACTAAATATTTCCCCTGCCATACTATTTACATATGAATTAAAGAACTTTGGACTGAGAAGGCAACTGGAAACTGAGTGAAAGGTGCCTTGGTGAAGGGAAACAGAAGCAAGTGGTCTGCATTGTGCTACATCTCCCTCTGGAAGGCAGAATACAGGCTGTTCTCAAACAAATAGGGGTTATGCCCTTGATAAATAAGCTAATACTTAATGTTAATGACTTTATTAATTACCACCCTGTCTCAACCTTCCCTTTCTGGGAAATGTTACGAGACAGTCCATCATTGGGTAGCTTCATCTTCATGTGAATTATTCTAAATTTCTGTGTATCTATCAGTTTCATGGTTTCAAGTTTGGTTTTGGTTTTAAAAGCTTCACTAATTTGGTCAAAGGTCAGATGTTCCTATTGACTTTAATAGCTATGCCAGTGGCCTATTGATACTGCTGATGACAAGATATTGCCAACTCATCTGAGAGATCTGACAGGGATGGGATAGGTTGCTCCTCAGTGGCTCTGTTCCTTTCTTTTTGCGATTGTACTGAGAATGTAGCATTGCTAACCACATTTATGAGATTTTTAACAATAATACATTTAGGGTTTTCTTTATTTGCCTGATGTGACTGGCCATGTACCCTGAAGACCTGCCGGATGCTGTTCTATCACCTCTCTTCCTTTTCATGTGTATGTAACAGTATAGGGGAGACTTTGTGTAATTTGGAATGCGAGTAGGCTTGATTCTCAGCTGGTGTGAATCAGGCCCAATGACTCTTAGCTCTTCCTTCACTTGTTGTGACATCTGGATGATGCATTTTCCTTACTTTTCCAGTGCCTAACAATGAGATGGCTAAGGTTTAGTCTGAATACTAATCAGCTGATCCTGGTCAGCAGAGGGAAAGCAATTAAAACCTTCCCCTTGCAACTAAAGACGTCTTTTCTAATGCAGAAATACAGACTTCATAAAATTATATTTCATGGTAAGCTTATGGTAATTGAGTCCTAGCAGCTGTAGCAAAACAATGCCTTTTCTTCAACGTGGAGGCAACATAGCACATTATTAAATTCAATGGATTTTTTTGGATAGGGTTGTAGTATATAGACATCTGATTAGATGTTAAAAGTTTTCACAGACATAATACTGCAAATCAATAGTCACAATAGGGATGACAGCAATCCTTAAGTAATGTTACAGCAAAAACATATATTGTTATATCCAGGGTTCACCAAATGGTGCTGTTACACATAGTATTACAAGTTTTTCTTAGTATGTGAGCCAGGATTTAATCTTGGAAGAAATAATGTATTGTTTTTAGTGGTAGTATTGTAGCTTTTCTTGGGAAGCTGTGGCAAGGAGCAAAGGATTCTACTCTCTGTCTTAATCTCTCGAACTAGAGTCAATTCTCCAGGTAGAGTTGCTCCCAGCAAACTGGGCATTAGTGGCTGGGCTAAGATGCCTGGAAAAAGAGAATTGCCTGTGTGCTGTCTGACACCTCCTCTATTCCAAAAGTGATGTATATTTGTAAATTAAGTTGTACTAAAAATATGCACAGACCTAACATCACTGGAGCCTTGCAAGTCAATTTCTTATTGGAGAAGAAATTGGATATCTGCCACTGATCAGTGGAGAAGCAACAATATTTAAACTTGACATGAACATAATTTAATTTGTTGAAACCATCTTTAACATACTTTAAACAATGATAATGTGAACAGTGAATTCAGCTGAAGTATGTTGTTTTATCACAGTTGACTATCCCTAATTTTAATAAAACAAACAAAATACGTTGTGCAACTGTGAGAGCTGATTTGAAAAAAAAATAGTTTGTCTTTTTGTATAAATACGTATGTAGTATTAGGTAAATATATATTTAACACTTTCAAATCTGTTATATATTTGACAGGCCTCAATATTTGCTTTACAGCTGTTGTGGTATACTAAGTAACAATGTTTGTGTCCAAATTTTGAAAACATAGATTTACCCAATGGACTAGCCACATGCACTCTTAAAGTAGAAAGTTCTAAGATATTCCAATACTTTGCATGAACCTTTCTTCATTTGTGGATCATTGACCTGGTCAACTGAAAGGGCAATGGGCTCTTACTACTTATGGTCTGTCACATCAACCTGGTTGTGATGAACATGAACCAAGTGCTGTTCTGTGTACCCATGAATCAGGAAAAATGCTCAATTTAAGTCAATGTTTTTGCCTGAATAAGAGTGCAGGATTAAGCCTGACATGAACAATGTCTACTAAAAGTTCAGGTGGGATCAACTGTGCAATTTTTATGTCCATAGGATGAGTAATTCTTTGTGCTATGGTAGCACCAGTTGGCTCCAACAGAAATCAGGGCCCCATTGTGCTAGGTACTGTACAAATACACAGTAGGACATGGCCAATGCTCTGAAGAACTTGCAGTATAAATAGGCAAGACACACAAAACGTGTAAGTGGAAACAGGAAATGACTTCTCCTAGATTACACAGCAGATCAGTAGCAGAACCAGGAATGGAACTGAGGTCCCTTGACTCCCAGTTCAGCTCCCTAGCCAACGGATCACACTGATTTTTACCCTTACTTGGGCTAACTTCATTATGTGAAGTAAGTGATCACCTTTTTTTACACATACAGGGTTAGTTCGATTCTGCTTTAGGGGGGGAAATATTGGGGTTTAGGCTGCAATATTCTTTCTAGAGTCAACAAACTCCTCGCGGCAGCTATTCTCTTCCTGTCTGCATGTCCAATGCTTAGAACAGCAGGGAGCAGATCCAGAAAGTATTATATACCAATAATAGCTGAACACAAGTACATGTTTGTGTTTGGTGGGTTTTTTTTTTTTTTTTTTTTAAATATTGAATCTGGCAGCACAAAAAACAACAACTAAACCTGGTAAACGTTAGGACCAAATTGGCTTCTGGTCTAAACTGGCACAGCTCCTTTGACTTCTTTAGCGTGTCCGCAACTTACACCAGCAGAAAAAAATGTTCTTTTGTGGGATTTTTAAGCAAAATCTAAACAAAACTACATTTAACAATGATCAAATTGATATAACACTTCAAAATTGCCTTATTTTTTTCTCCTGTGCTGAGATCATAAAGAAGTTTCAATGGGTCAATAACATTTTTAAAGAAATTTACATTTCTGTGGTCTAATATAACAAGAAAACCACTTATAATGGAGTCAGGTGTCAGAGGGGTAGCCGTATTAGTCTGAATCTGTAAAAAGCAACAAAGAGTCCTGTGGCACCTTATAGACTAACTATAGTCTGTTAGTCTATAAGGTGCCACAGGACTCTTTGTCACTTATAATAGAGATCGTCTATGTTGCAGCGTAGCATTGAGGACTGACTCTGCAATAAGCTCACTGATTTCTACCATACTATTAGTTTGATAGGATTTTTGCCCTCTGAAGTTCTTATAGTGACTACCATGAGCATTAATTTCCATTTTTTTCTTCATTTGGGATTTCCTCATGTGGCCTGTTCATTCCTTAAATTCACACTTATTATGGTTTGCTATCTTGCATAATAGAACAAGAAGATATACTGCATAATAAAATCTGACAACCATACAAATGACTGTGCCATGTTTGTCTAGCTGGATGGTTACACTCTGTATTTAGACACAAATAGTATCTAACAAAATTATTTAAAATCTTACATTAGAGTCCAACACTATCCAATGGCTGAATGTTTGACTCATCAATAACTGCCTCTCCACCACATCAACCCAGACAAGTAATTTCTATAAATATATCACTTCAGCATTGGGTCAAAACCTTTCGCAAGAGAGCTGATGAGTAAGTGGAATTCTTTAGTGCCTGTGACATGTCTTATGTGGAAAGGGTAGCTGGAAGATGCAAAAAGAACCTAAAATCTGAGAAACAAGTTTAGAAAGTGCCTTTTACCACTGTGCCCCATTTCCCCCTATTTCACAGAGGTGTTTCAAGGCTTAATTAATTGGGCTACATTCTGTGCTGGTGTAAACTGGCACAGCTCCACTGACTAATTTACATCACCAGAGGATTTGGCCAGCTGTTTCTAAAGTGCTTTGAGCTCCTTAGATGAAAATCATTATTACTGTATGCATCCATCTTTTAGCACCTGATCTGTACCTATAGTGTAGGTACTCTCACCTCTTGTCAGAATACACTACAGAGTAGTGCAGTGGAGACATCCTCTATTTCAATAGGTATCTAAAGAAGAGTACATGGCTTTTCCTAACAAAAGGGAGTAAAGAGGCATATAAACAGCCTATGATGCGGAGTATAAACCCTGCACCAGTGATGAAGGGGTTAAATACACTGCTGTGGGCAAGGCTGGACCTGCCCTTCCAGCCCTATCAATCATGTCAAGGGTGGAATAAGGATTTAGAAACAAAGTTCCCAGCAGTTGCTGAGCAGTGGTGGGAGAGACCAGATGGCAGTGCTATAGCTCCCAAAGGGGATTCCTGGAAGCCTTTGGGGAACTGCCCTCAGGAAGGCCCTCAGTGTCATTTCTCTCTCCCTGTGCCACTGCTGCCCCCCGCCCCCTCCGGATACAGGGAAACTGACTCTGGTATACTGGCGGTAAAAACAAGTTGGGTAAGCCCCAAGACAAGTTGATTAGGTGGTTGGTGCTGTTCCCTTCTGCTCCTGTTGGGGTTAAACAATCTGAGAATTGAGTGGGACTAGGACAATGGGAGCCAAAAGGCCCATCCCCATCAATCCAAAAGGATTATATAAACATTGTATCATTGGGGCTCCTACTTAGGCAGATGGAGGCCCCCTAAGGACTTCTAAGCACCTGTCTGATAGGAGGTGCCTGTCAGCAGCCTGAGAACTATGACAGAGCTGCATCAGTGGTGGTTACGGTTCAAGGTGGCAACTCCTTGCTCATCTGCATGGTAGGGGCAACAGGCAGAGAGTGGCAGGCAGAGTGACTCCACAGCTTGGTGTTTTGGTCAGCATAGCTAAGACATGGCGGGAGAAGCAACTTGCATCAGGGAAAAGGTTGACATATTACATCTCCCTGGAGCAAGGACGAAGGTTGAGGGATTAACAAGGGACCAAACTGTGACTTTTACAACTATGTGCTGCCCCTTACTCAGTGCTTGTGGTAATTCCATATTCTAGTCCTAAAAAAAGCCACTGCCCATAGGAAAACATTGAACAATATGGTCCATAGAAAGAACATTATTCCTATGCCACAGGAGGTCAACTATTTCTAGCTTTCTCTTCCCTATATTCTTCGTGATTAAGAAGATGGGCATTAAAACAGGAACTCTGTGTAGGATTTCATCTATACTTGCTGCTTAATCCCTATTTTTATTTCCTACTCCTCTTTGTGACATCATAATTGGTCAAGTGGAAACTAGTCTGTCACAAAGGGTTATAATTTTGGGTGGGAATTAAGCAGAAGGATAATAATGAAAACAGGAATTGGATCCTTACCTATGCCAATGGAATTAATCCTGATGACTAAAGTGAACAAAGTTTGGCCCAGGATTTTTTCCTGTTTCCATGAAATTGCAAGAATGAAAAACTTGGAAAATATATGATCAGTATGAAAATGAATTTAAAAAACATTTTCACTCAGTTCCTTGCTCCTGAACTAGAAAATACCTCCTGTCAAACTTATACTTCACTACTAATGGACACAGAAACATAAAACTGAATCCTTTAAAATTCTTTATCTTAATGTATCCTGACTGGTTCTGAGCACCTTCCAATCCCAATGAAATCAACAGGTCTGATCTGATGTCCACTTAAATCAATGGAAAGGCTTCTTCAGTGTGTATTGGATCAGGCTCAGTGGGCTCAATTCTCAAGTTGAGATCAATTCCACTTTATACAAGGTCCAAGGGAACAGCAGCCAATGTTATGACCCTTCCCCTTTTCCCCAAAAGCCAGTTCAGCTCCTGGCACAAGTCAGAGAAGACCTATGGTCCACGACTCAATCCTTTGATGCTTCTGATGTTGGTAATACCCCCACTCTACCTGCTATACATGCAGGCTTGGAAGGATTAGGGGTTTTTATTGGTAATTATCAGTACATGTAGATATCTGCGTAAACACACACTGACACGTTTCCATCAATAATCAAAATGTATAGAGATAAAGGAAGAAAAATGCTGCTTGAGAACTTATTAGTTTGACCTAATGATTTTTACTTTGCATCTTTTGACATGTGATGTAGACAATTTTGTTTTAATGGTTATAAAGCTTTAACTTCTTGAATCTCAACCTGTACTGCCATGACACTGCCATAATTTCCTGCAACTAAACAAATTAAATTGATAAAATTTAAAAAATGCTTAAAACCCATACGTTTGCACAACTGAATTTAAACAGATAAAAATAAGAGCTCCAACATTGGTATGTGTATAAATTATAAACAAATAAAAATGGAATTCTGTCAAACCTATATGTACAGCATAGACATATGATACTGCTGCTACTTTATACCACTATCAGGATTGGGGGACTATATATGCTGCTGACTTCTAAGCCATCTTTTGAAGAGTTTGAAAATTAGATGCTGAAGAATTAAAGACGCCAAGATGCATAATTAAAAGATAATGACTGACTGAGGTATTCAGGTGTGAAACACTATACTATTCGTTTATCTTATTTAGTTACAAATATACTTTAATATAGGTCAGTACAAGAAATGGGTTAACTTGGTAGACCCAAACACTCTTAAAATAAACACAGCCAGCCAGCCTGTGGCCCTAGAGAGAGATGAATTCAAATCAGTGAGGGGGAGGAGTGGTGGAAAGGAAAAGCTAGAAGAAAGTAGGGCAGAAATAAATAATAAAACAGTGCTGGGTCTTGAAACCAGGAGGCTACTGGGGTGGAATTCAAGGCATGATTGATGCAAGGGATAGGACGCATCAAGAAGAGGGAACTTAATACATTATTAAAGCTGCAGTGTGGCAAAATTGCAGGTAAATGGTGAGGGGAAGAGCAGAGGGCATAAGAACTAGATCTAGAGAATGATGGAGACTTGGGGAATGATTTGATGAGCTACTGTGTGCCCTCAATTCCCACTGTAACCAGTTAAATATGCACAGCACCTCATAGAAAGCACTCAGTTCCTTGTAGCATTATGCCTTTGTTGATCAATATCCATGGCAGAAATGCCCCAAATAGGTGATCACATATTCTAGTGTTCTCTCCCAATTGCTTTCTAAACTCAATTTCTATAAAAATCTATAGATTATTTGAATCATCACCTCCCCTAAATAATGTATACAGCAGTGTGATAGTGATGTAACTAGCCCTACTAAACTCGTAGAGCAGATAAAATTGTACTGCTTCCTATGCCTCTTCCAAAATTATAACTCCCTCCATTGAAAATATACAGCCTAAAATGAGTGGCTGGGGGGGAGAATCTACTAAGTTTAGATTGCCCTCTGTTTTAGAGGGAACAAACACAGACAAGAAAGTAAAAAAATGAATTCCATACCTGGTCTCCCAGTAAAGTCAATTCTCCCCTGTTTGGAGGATTCCTTCTCTGTGTGTTTCAGTATCTCAGCATTAACTCACTTGTACACCATTCATCACTATCACAGATGGAAGCTATGCTAGCATCTGTAGCAGCTGCAATGTGCTTTGGATGAAAGATCTCCCTGTTTCCTGCTAACAATGTCAATTGTTCTACAATCTCAGTATTCAGAGTTGGCCTTTAATAGTTAGAGACAACATTCCCAGCTGTGCCTGGAATGAGTTTTGAATAAAAACTGTCCAGGCGGCTAAAAACTCAGTGGTATTTATAGTTCATGAGGACCATACTTTTTGAATCTGAAACCAATATATGAGTATATTGTGGTAGTCTTCCTCTTGCTAGACTGCTACTATTGTATAGTCATGTAAATAGGCTTCCATCAGAGATGAATCTGGCAATGAATGGCAGTGAACTATTTCTGCTAGATATCTTGCACAATTTAAATTCCATGGGCCAGATCCTCAGCTGGTGTAAATCTGTGGCATCAAACAATTGTTCCCATATTTGTTTGTAGCCCCAGTTTACAGTAGTTGATATGGTATAAGGTAGAAGAGACAGAAGGTAGATGACTGGCTCTTATGATAGTTTACACTCTGTATCAATGAATGTCATGTTTCCTGGAGCCTACCTCTTCTTAGCTGCTTTTTGTGATCATTTATTCCCCTCTGCCCTTAAGTGAAGTTAGTACTCATGAAAAGAGCCAGACTAACAGCTGTACAGACCCAATTCCTTCATTTGTCCATAGGCCAGAAAGCTTCCCATGCTACCTCACTGGTGGACTTCTTTCTTAAACCACCCGGACTATCAAAACGTCTGAGGGGGTATCTCCATTCAACTTTTGGCTTGTCTGACATGGTCAATAAGTCTACCATTTAATGCTAACAGGTGGTGACACTCTGTGGTGATTACTTATACAGCAACATAAGTGTTGATGAGGATTCACAGACAAGTTAAAGAAATGGTCCCTAACTGGAGGACCCAGGAATCCCATTGGATTCCTATACACTTCAAATCAACTCACATCAAATAGGCATTCAGAATCCATCTGAGGGAAATGAATTTTGATGACTGAGTAGGATTAAGAACTGTAATCTAGCACTGAAAAGGCAACACGCCTTCTCTCTTTACATAAACATTTTTTTATTATTATTTTCAGATTGCATCTGTATTCATCAACTTCATTCCAATATTTGGAATATTTGGCCTAATACTGCTCTTACATCACTGATTTTACATGGTATAACTCCTCTAGCTCCATTTACTGACTTGTATTGATCTGAGAGGAGAATCAGGCCCCTTATCTCTAGGTCTAGTATGCTTTTTAAGACGGCTCTTTGTGATGGTTATCAATATGATTTTCAATGTCTCCATCCAAATATTTCAATATCTGACCTTGTCCACTGACCAGGGATTAGAACAACACATTTCTTTTCCTGTACCTTGTACACCCTTTGTATCTGGAGTATTAGTTTATTGGTGTATTTGTTGTTCCACCAGCCCTTTCACCAAGTGGGGGGGAAATGTTAAGTTAGAACTTCTGGTTTTAATTTGAATGAAGGAAGATAGTTTATCCCCAGCAGTTCTCACATGGGTTTATGGGCTTTTTATAGTGACTAAAATGGGTGCAGATATTGTGAGCATCTGCTAAAAAAGATTTGAAACTATCTTCTTTCTAAAAATAGAAGAACATATCCTGGTAACTTGAGATGGAGTCCAATATGGTCCACATGTGATTTATATATTTATTTATATATTGTGACAAAGTTCCTCCTCTATCTTGGTGGGTCCTGCGCTTATTGGCGGATTTTCTTGCCTCAGAGATTCACCATGTGGGTTGGGAAACAGCCCAGAGACCTTCCCCTCTGGAAGAACCCAAATTCCAGATCAATTGGGAGGTTTGGGGGGGAACCTGGGCCAGCCCTCTACTCCGGGTTCCAGCCCAGGGCCCTGTGGACTGCAGCTGTCTATAGTGCCTCCTGTAACATCTGCATGACAGCTACAACTCCCTGGGCTACTTCCCCATGGTCTCCTCCAAACACCTTCCTTATTCTCATCACAGGACCACAGGACCTTCTTCCTGGTATCTGATAATGCTTGTTCGCCACAGTCCTCCAGCAGCACACCCTCTCACTCTCAGCTCCTTGTGCCTCTTGCTCCCAGCTCCTCACACTCATGCCACATATTTGCCCTCTACCAGACTCCTGTACCCCACTGGTCTGGGTCTGTCACAATATATATACACATACACACACCACATTACATTGCTCTTACTACGTTAGTATCATTGCTCATGCTAACAGCTGGGAGGGGAAAAAAACATTGAGAGGTAATATTAGTTCAACCAACAGACTCAAAGTGCAGCTTGCTTTTTAAAAGTTACTGCTCTTGGCTAAGACCATTATCAGAAATAACAAAAGGTGAGCTGTGAAACAAGAGGAATTGTTTGTCAACCTGCTCATGTATAGGTTCTTATGTATCTTCCTTTCATCTCAAGAGTATTTTATTCCTTTAGGACGTTGTATAGAATAGGAGACATATTGTGCAGCCTTATATATTTGAGATGCAGGGTTGTTTTTTTAGTTTGTAGTTGTTTCATAGATTGTAAACAAATAGTGACCACCATTTATCACCAACCATTACTGCACAGTTGTATCTGAAATATTTATATGATGTTAGTGCTTTGAGGCACTAACCATGATTAGGAACCCGTCATGCTAGATGCCATATATACATATCAGAAGAGTCAGCCTCAGTTCCAAAGAGTTTGACAGTGACAGTGGGAAGAGAAAGAGGGACAGAGTTCAACTCATCAAGCTGGCAGTAGAAACTAGGCCTCCTGATTCCCAGTCCAGTGCCCTACCAGATCACACAATCAAAAGAATCCACTGAGTTTAAAATATTCTTTATTTGGTTTTGGCCTCTTTTAGGCACCTCTTTTTTTTAAAATGAATGAAATTAACTTGTAATTTTAACCTAATTACTTAAGTACCCAAATTTGCAAATCTTGCACTCCCATTAACATCACGGAGAGTTTTGCATACAGGATCAAGCCCTGAGGTTTGGGGTTTTTTTCTTATAGAAAATAACAAATCTCTCATCATGAAGGTTTTGTTTTCTTTCCTGTTCACATTATGAAAGACAAGACTATTGAACTGAAGCACCAAGAGCAGAATTTGGCGAGTTGTGTTTTGAGGCAATGGTAAATCCAGGGACTAAAAGTCAGTACTATGGGATTATATGCCCAACTATGTCACCATTTTCTTGAGCAACCTTGAAAATTACTTTGGTAAAAAAAAAAAAATCATATGTTGACACATAGAATATCAGGGTTGGAAGGGACCTCAGGAGGTCATCTAGTCTAACCCCCTGCTCAAAGCAGGACCAATCCCCAGACAGATTTTTACCCCAGTTCCCTAAATGGCCCCCTGAAGGATTGATCTCATAACCCTGGGTTTAGTAGGCCAATGCTCAAACCACTGAGCTATCCATCCCCACAGGTAGACACCTAAACTGTGGGTTCTCAGTAATCACCACTGAAAATAAGTCCACTTATTTCAGTGGCTAACTGCCTAGTATTACCTACCTTGTCTCTCTTGGATGGCTAAAAATCTTTTATTGGACTGACTTCTGTTGGTGGGAGGGACAAGCTTTTTCACTTCATAGAGTCTTTCTCAGATCTGGAGAAGGTAACTGGAGCATCTGAACTAAATACAAGGTGGGACAGCTTGTTAAGTCTACTAGGTTCTCACCTTTTATTTAGCTCAGAGACTGCTGTAACCTTCTCCAGATGTGAGTAAGAGCTCTGTGAAGCATAAAAGTGTGCCCCTTCCACCAACAAATGCTGATCTACTAAAAGTTCTTATCCCTCATCTACTGGAATCAACATGGTTACAACACTTTAGCCACCCAAATCAGAAAATGTTTCTCTATTACCTGTGTTCCTTGGCTGAGTCATTTGTAAAATGAGGATTTGTGCTCTCCTCAAAAGAGTGATGAGGTTTCATTCAGCAATGTTTGTAAAATGTTTTGACATATTCAGATGACAGGAACAAATTAAAAGCCTGTAAAATGTGATTAGGATAAATAGCATGGGACATATTCACCAATCAAAGGGAAGATACTGTATCCTCTCTGTTTCAACAGGAATTAATTCAGTACTATTGTCTGACTCCATATCACTCTGTCCCTACCGGTCCTTGAAACCAATAATAAAAGTTCTCTAACACTTCTGCCCATTCCACCAGAACACATATTTAAAAATCCTCTTCCCAAGGTAACAATATATTGTTACCTCGACTCAGGCTCCACATCTGTAGCCAGAGGGAAAGATATGACCGTAATAAAGCAAGCATTCTCACCCAAAGTTGTCACAGAAGCCATTCTTTTTTTATCCCCATATTAAGGATTTAGTATAATGGAAAACTATTTGTTATACAGATTCTGTCATACTCTCTGAGAACTTTGAGCAGACACACTAACCAATAGTGACAACTCTGGGCAATATTTTGTTGGTATTGTTCTTATTTAAGAAATTTACTGCTTTAACAAAATATTACTTTTGTGTTTGGGCTTCTTTTTTGCAGCGTGAATTTGACATGTGGATGTGGTCTCTTGAGGAAAACATACTGAGCTGTTGTGATAAAGAACCCTGAAGGACATTGTTGCTAGGAACTGAAGAAATTAAAAAGACTCGATATATTTTAAACCTTTGCAGACTATATGTGGGTGTGCAAAGTGTGGCTCTGAGTTTGTAATTGTCTTGCATGGAAAAATCAATAGCCAGAAAGATTTTAGAGAAAATAACCATGGTACATAACTTTATGCTGTGGTTTTGTAAACTTACAGTATGAACACCTTTAATTTCATTGAAATATATTTGCCTTCCACAGCTCTTCCTTGTCCCTTACTCTGACAACCTGACTTTCACGCACAATGGCTTTATACTGGTGAAATTCCATTGAGCTCAATTTTTGTGTAATATCCACTAAGAGCAGTTGAAGGTGTGAACATGCAAAGGAGCTGTTTGTGACTTCCCCAATCCTGGGGCCAGATGTTGGTTGTTATTGTTCAGTATTATATCATGTTTGTGTTATTTGGTTGTTACTGTATATTGCAAAGGCTATTTCTTTATAAGATCTTTAAGTATAAAAAGGAGAAAGCTACTGTCTAAATTGTTTTCCCCTATGAGCCACCAATAAATCCTCCCCACAAACTGACTTCCTAGGTCTGGGCAGTCAGGAGCTTAGGTTCTCAAATGCACTCATTCTCCTTTGAATGTCCTTTCAATTCTTCAGTGTGTAAGAGAGCTGTCTTGCTGAGGTCACCAATTGTGATGTCTTGCACTCCTAACAGGTTCCTGAGTTGCTGCTCATTCACACACTTAGGGATGAATGATCACTGGAATCATCTTTGTTCTAGTCTTCCATAATCACTTCACTTCATGGCAGAATTCTTCATACTTTGCCATCTTTTCTTCTTGTTTCTCTTTTATGTTGCTGTCTGCTGGTGATATCAATTAACATGGTCTTTGTCTTCCTTTCCACAACTACATCCAGCCTGTTTGCCTGCAGGGTTTGGTCTCTGACAATTGCCAGGTCTCATAAAATCTTCATTCATTTCTGTGGTTGTAATATTGCATGGTTTGTTTAAATCCGTACTTGCCACAGAGGCTCCAATGCAGATGCTTGGTGACCTCATTGTGTCTGTTCATATATACTCTCCCAGCCAGGCTCCTGCAGGCACTCAACACATGCTCCACGTCTCTCCCTTTATGGAACACATTCTGCAGTTTGGGGAGCAGTTCTGTTGGTCAAAATTTTGTTTTGAACACAATTAAGCCTTAAGGACTGCTCTTGTGCACTCATCATGAGGCTCCGTGCCTCTTTTGAGAGATCCTTATTGAAGCCATGAGTTTGTTAATTTTCAATCACTAATGGGTTTGATTTCTCATCATCATTGTCAGTGCTTGATTTCTGTGTAAATCTTTGCAGTCTTTCTTTGGTGACTGATTTTCTCCTTTCTTTTATGTTTCTTTGGGGTTGGGATCAATTCTCGGCCATCACTTGTTGTGAACAGATCTTACTCTAGTATTAATTGAGATTAGTATTTTTGTACTGCAGCGGTGCCTAGGGTCCCCAGTCATGGACAAGGACTCCATTGTGCTCTGCACTGTACAAACATGCAACAAAAAGATGGTCACAGAACAAAAACATGGTGTAGCATAGACAAACTGTAAAGCTTCTCTGAACTACTACAGGTTGCCTATAAACCCGCAGTAAATCATCTACCAACTGGAGAATGCCCATGAGTTCGGTAAATACCATTTGTCCCACTTTACAGATGAGGTAGATGAAGCATAGTGGGGTGAAATGATTTGCCTGAGTTGACAAAGCACTGAGAGAGAGCCAGGAATAGAATCTAGTTTCTTGAATCCCAGTGTCAATAACTTGGCTGCCTACACAACTTGTCTCTAATACTTTGTTAATAACAGTTTAACAATTCTTAAGGTAAAATTCTTCTCCTTTTCAGTGAGAATATCAATATCCTCTTCATTCATTCTTCATAAAGAGCTACTATTATTATTGATGAGGTTGCATGCATGGAACACAACTAGATGTGCAATAGAGTAGATAAGAGATCTGGAGTGTGGGACCTTTTTTCTGGGGAATAGTGAGAGTGTCCCCTTTTTTCTGGGGACCCAGTTGAAGAAAATTGTTGATGCCCACGACCCAACAGAGATGGGGATGAGGGGTTTGGGGTTTAGGAGGGGGTTAGGGTTGGGGCAGAGAGTTGGGGTATGGGACTGAGGGCTGTGGGGTGGGACCGAGAATGAGGGGCTCAGGATATGAGAGGGGGCTCAGAGCTGGGGCAGGGGATTGGCGGAGTGCGGAGCCGGTGCTCGGGGTGGGGGCAGTGCACAGAATCCCCTTGGCCCCCCGCCTAGAAACCGGACCTACTGCTGGCCACTTCCGGGGCATAGCACGGTGTAGGAGCAGGTAGGCACTAGCCTGCCTTAGCTGGGCAGCACGGCCGACAGGACTTTAAACATCCCATTCGGCAGTGCTGACCAGAGCGACCCAGTGCCTGATATGCCACAACCCAGTACTGGGTTGCGACCCGAACTTTGAAAAACGCTGGCTTAGAGGAGTGAATTTTTGCCCTCACTGTTTTAAGCTGTTCTTTTTAAAAGAACATAAAACACTTCATGAACACAATGCCCTTTTATTTTATCTGAATTCCATTTTCCTGCTGCTTCCTTACCACTAGCATGCCTCAAGTACCACCTCCTCAAAAAAGCAGTCTACACAGGAAGTCTACTGAGGAAATCATCCCTCAGTAAATTTATAGGGTTGGCCTACTCCTGGTTGTATATGCTCCCCAAGAACTGAGTACACTGTTTCAGGGGGTCTCTACTATAGGAGTCACAAACTCATTCATAATTGTTGCTTCGGTGGCCTTTTGTGGCAAGCTGTTCCATGGATTATTAACCTTTTGCATAGAATTGTTCTGCCAAAGTTCCTCCTGCTCCCTGAGCTTCCAAATGATTGAGTCTTTGTTCTTCAAATGAGAATTGCCTCATTTTTCTGATTTTGCTCAGACATTGATCCAGTACCTAAAGATTCAACAGCGCAGTATTAAAAGCAAACTTGTTTTCAGCTGTTGACTTTTTTTTTCTGGTCGTCCTGGTTCATGACAGCAACTGAAGCTGACATCACTGCCATTAAAAGAACTGATACTTCTGACTCTTTTTCTGCACAACTAATTGGGAACATTGACACAATTATGTTCTGGCTCCAGAAACTCTAGTGCTTGAAAGAAAGCATTGTATTTTGTTTTTTACAAACCATTGACCTAGCCTTAGTCTCTCCACCACCCCTATGTTTGCACCAATATGTCCCAGCTAATTCCTTTAGTAAAAAAATAGCAGGCTGCGTGCACTGTTCACTTTAGGGATGATTCTGAAAGGAAATAAAACCCATATGTCTTCTGTTGCAAAAAGATGTTCATGATATGGAAAGCAGCTGGATTTTTTTTCTCTCCTAAACCAGGTCCTTCTTAGTGCTGATATTACTCATTTGCAATTCTGAAGCCTGCTTATCTGTGTTGTGTAATATAAAGACCTAGAATCAAATAGATCACTGTCTTAAAGGAACACCATTTCCTCCAACTCACTTCTGTCTGGAAAATTTTGTGCTTGCTATTCTTACAATCTAGAAGTAGCACCTACAATTATTATGAAGGGAAGATTAGAGGGGCAAGGAAGAATAATCCCTTTGTTTCAATACTTTGTGCATGTGAAAAAACTGTCTACAGTTAACTTCAGTTTCCCATCTGTAGACAGTCAGATTGCCCTGTTGTTCATTTGATTCTTTCATACAAGAACAGGGAAGAGAAAAACATTTTTTTTTAAACTGGAAAATGTGATTGTAAAACCAGAAAAAAAAAAAACTGTCAGAGGAGCTCTTTAGCAAGTGCAATACCTGATTTATTTTTAACACTTACAAGAAAAAGTCTAAATTTCAGTTTGTCAGGCTGTCAGTGTCCCTTGAAGTTCATTGAACCTTTCCCTTACTTAAATAATCATACAGTACTAAATTCATACAATCTATTTGTGCTGCCTACTGAACTTCATATCCTTCATGAAGGATTTTGCTCAAACATAAAGATCAAATCCTGATTCCTTTCCTATTTTCATTATGAAACCACATATAAACACACAATACTTTTTCAGACTCTCAAATGTAAAGATGTATTTTAGAAATAACATCTGCAGCAAAAAATATTTCACTAATACATCAAATTTCCTTTTCTTATATTATATATACATACGTATTTCCTTTATCTTAATTTTAAAATTCCCTGATACAAATATATTTATAATACATATACCCCAAAAGGATCCCAGCCTATTCTCTTCTTGAGGTAGCCCCCTAAACAAACACACACTCCTTCCCATGGGCTTTCAAAAAAAAAAAAAAAAAAAAAGCTGGAAACCTTTGAACATCCCACTGAAGAGTCCAGCACCTCTTGGAAAGCTTCTCTTCTGAGTCTCAGTTTCTAGGACATGGACATCCCATGTGTTCTGAGGTATGTTGGCAAGGGAGTTGCTCACCATGGAGCAGAGCACATCAGATTTGAATAAAATAGTTAATTGAAGCCAGGCCCAGTGGAAATTCCACTAGAGATGCTTGACTTCACCAAAGCATTTCCAAAAGTGAAAGGGAATTGAAGGAAGGTTGAGTGATGAAATAAGGAAGAGTCAGATGTGCAGACCTACTGGCAGAGCAAATATTGGTAGGGAGGGAAAACAAACATAAACAAGCAAGACAAAGACTGAAGTTGGAGACCTATTGCAGATGGGAAAACCTTACTCTTGTTGACTAGGGACAGGAGAAGTGAAGGATTCTTACCTCAATCAATCTACATCTGGTTCACTTCAAGTGATCAATGAAGTTTGAACATGCTTTGCCCATATTTGAATTTTTAATTTGCCTGATTTCTGCACAAGTGCCCAAAATATTGATAAGAGCAATAATGCAAACCATTACAAATCAGGCCCACAGACTTCTGTCTGAATGACATTTAGAATCAGACAATACTAGCAAACATATGCTGAAAATTAGCACAAATTAAACTATTTGAGCACTTCCATTTGGACATATGTTGCTTCTGATTAGAACTCCATTCCCCCCCCCCCCTTTGTATACAATCTGGGATGGAGAATGTTCTCATAAGGTTTAAGCATTTTAAAACCTCAATTTTGACTTTCTAGCTCTCCTGGGTTAATATTTTTATTATTAGTGCATCTAAGATCACAGAAAATAGAATAATAGTTATTTCAATTGTATTCTCTGAAAATGCCGTTCCTCATAAATATCAAGATAAACTTTGTCTTGAGCTATGTACAATTTAACATGTCAAATCTCATATCATAAAATCAGAGCATACTGTAGGTGGGATTTACCAATATCTAGCTGTCGGTCTTATTAAAAGATGTGTGTAAAGAAGTCAAGCACTTTGCTTTTTCCCTTGGAAATAATGTCACAAAAAATTATGCAATAAAAGACTGTAGTACAAGCTCAGAATTTCATATGTTCCTAAAATAATCTTTCCAGTAAGGACAAAGTGCTTTACAAATGCATCCGACGAAGTGGGCATTCACCCACGAAAGCTTATGCTCCAATACATCTGTTAGTCTTAAAGGTGCCACAGGACTCTCTGTTGCTTTTTACAGATCCAGACTAACATGGCTACCCCTCTGATACTAGACTGCTTTACAAATGTTAATAAACTGACCCACAACAACCCTGGGAGGTAGCTAAGTGTGATCATCCCCACTTTGCAAACGGAGAGGCTGACGTATAGTTTCATTTGCAAATTAAGTTGAACAAATGGAACTTTATTAAATTATGTGGATCACTCTGGCCACCTATCTGCATTGCCTCCAGTCTAACTCCACACATTTCCTGTTGTTCTCTTCAATCACAATCCCTCCAGGGAATACGGGCCTCTGACTCTAGTTCCACTGATCAAGATACAAAAAGAGGTTAAGCGATTTACCAAAGGTCATACTGAAGTCTGTGGTGGATCAAGGATTAGATCCATCCTAACTCTCATTCCCGTGTGTTTTGTTTTGTTTTTTGTTTAAACCATAAAAATATTTTTTTGCTTATAAGTCATTGAACTTCTGGCTTAGACTCAAAACAAACTTCAGAGGTTTGATAGAGTTTAAATAGTTGTTTAGTAAATTAATTTACAGGTGTTTTCTTTTTTACTCCCCCTCCTGCCCAATTGATTTGTCTGTGTATGTACATCCATGTACTTCTGCATTTCTAAGTTCTGGTCAGGATCAGAAACACCAAGATAAATGCAAATGACTCTTCGTCTTGAACTTTCAGATATAGTGAAAGTAGGAAATATCAGGAATCTTAAAAAACTGTGCTAACAAGATTCACTGACTGTTGGCTGTACTCTTTATCGTGCTCTCTTCTCTTCATAAAAGACAGTACTCCATCCTTATTTCAGATGTCCCATAAATGAAATGATCAAAGTTTGAGAAGCTGTTCTGATTGTAATTTTGTACAGTTTAATGAAAAATGTAAAACCAGATTTTTAAGGTATTGGGGTTTTCACTGAAATACAAACATTTTGAAAAATAAAAATTGTGGGAAACTGTTTTTAAAAACATCATTTGTTAAAACTCTTTAACCAACTATCTCCCTACTACTCTTTCTTTGTTCAGAGGGCCATCATAAGTAGATGTGACTCCAAATTTACACTGGGAGAAGTTTGAGGCAGTTTGTTTATTTTAGATGCAAATTACATCAATAGTAACAAACAAAATGTGCCCATCCCAGGATCCAGATACCCTCACCATGCCTTTAAGAGCATATATTTAATTAACAGACTCTTTCAATTACTCCCAGATAATAGATTCATAGGACTGGAAGGACCTCGGGAGGTCATCTAGTCCAGTCCCTGGATCATAACAGATCAGAGAGGAAAAATAAAAAACTAAACCATGTGGTGTACCTCAGAATGCACTAATGCACTGATTAAAATTATGTAGGTGAAACCAGATAATCTCTATGTTTTCAAATAGGGTTGCCAGGAATCCAGTTTTCGACTGGAACACCCAGTCAAAAAGGGACCCTGGCCAGGCCATTAAAAGTCTGGTTGGCAGCGCAGCAAGGCTAAGGCAGGCTCCCTGCCTGCCTTGTCACCACGTGGCCCCCGGAAGCAGCTGGCATGTCCGGCTCCTAGGCGCAGGTGCGGCTAGGGAAGCTCGGCGTGCTGCCCCTGCCTTGAGCGCCGGCTACGCAGTTCCCATTGGCCTGGAACTGCAGCCTTAGCCATGCTGCACCACCAACTGGGAGCCACCTGAGGTAAGCACCACCTGGCTGGAGCCCGAGCCCCGAACCCCCAGCTCCAGATCAGAACCCCCTCCCCCACCTTAACTCCCTCCCAGAGCCTGCAAGCCGCAACCCATCCCACACCCCAACCATCTGCCCAAGCCCTGCGCCCCTTCCTGCACCCAAACTCCTTCCCAGAGCCCCACACCCTGCACCCCCCCCGCACTCCAACATCTGCCCCAGCCCTGAGCCCCCTCCCACACCCAAACTCCCTCCTGGAGCCCACACCTCTCCTGGACCCTACCCCCTACCTCAGTCCTGAGCCCCCTCCCACACTCCAAACCCCTTGGCCCCAGCCCGGAGCCCCCTTCTACACCCCAATCCCCTCAACCCTAGCCCCACCCCAGAGCATGCATCCCAAACCTCTGCTCCAGCCTGGAGCCTCCACCCACACCCTGAACCCCTCATTTCTGGCCCCACCCTGGAGCCTGCACCCCCAGATGGAGTCCTCACCTCCTCGCGCACCCCAAACCCCTACCCCAGCCCAGTGAAATTGAATGAGCATGGAGGAGAGCAAGTGTCTGAGGGAGGGCGGGTGGAGTGAGTGGGGGCAGGGCAGGGGCGGGGCCTCAGGGAAGGGGTGGGACAAGGGTGTTCGGTTTTGTGCAATTAGAAAGTTGGCAACCCTATTTTCAAATGAACTCACATTGAAAAATATGACAAAAACACTGTATCCCCTGTGGCGATCATTTTTCACACAGCAATCTGATCTTTCAATACTTGTCCTCAAAGGAACCATGCACAGCACCTTCAAAAGGCGAGCCTGGAAACTTAAATTCATAACTATGATAGACACCAAAAACCATGGACTTAACAGGGACACTGCTTTTATGGCTCATTACAAGTTGAAACTCACCATGCTGCCTGCTACCCTTAATTGCCCACTCCAAACCCCTTATGCATAACAGTATAATCCACAATTGCCCACTTCATTTCAAGTGACTGCCTCTGAGATGTTACCCATTCTGCTTAACAATCTGTCCCAACAATCTGTATTTTGCTCAGAGTCAGACACTCTCTGTTTCCTTCCCAAGAGCTGAAGAGGAGCTCTGTGTAGCTTGAAAGCTGATCTCTGACATCAACAGAAGCTGGTCCAATAAAATATATTACCTCACCCCCACCCCCCATCTTTCTCTGTGAAAGTCTATAAAACTCGGTTATAAGAAGGAATATAGTAAACCATATGTCTATTAGGCTACATTTTCAAAAATGCAAAAGTGCATCATCTAGATGAATAGCTGCCAGAATGTATGTGTGAACTGATGCATCACTGATTTAAAAAACATAGAGAGTAGGGGATTAAAAATGTTTGAAAATAAGAAGTTGTACCTGCGTGAAACTACTGCCACAGATGAAATTGGTAGACTAAAAATCAGGTGATAAAGATTAAGCTGCTGGTTCAGTCCTGCACAGCTGGTGAGATCAATGTGTTAGTAGTCAACAGTGTACACTACAAACTTAAAGCAACCTATGTTAGGATGACTTATAGTGACTGCTGTCCACACTGCCCTTCTTCTACTGGGGGTGAGTGTCCTCAACAGGAGAGCTTCCACCGATTTAAGAGGGACAGTGTGGGGAGACTGAGAGCCCAGCAGGGAGCCTCATTGCAGCTGGGCTCCCAGTGGGGAGTAAGGAGCTGGGAGCCTGGGCAACAGCTGGGTTACTGGTGGAGAATTGGAAGCTGGGAGGGTACAGCTGGGAGCTGGGACCTCAGGGGCAGCCTGGTTCCAATGTGGGGGAGCCAGGCACAGGGAACCCAGGCAACAGCTCTGCTGGGAGCTGGGACCTTGGGGCAGCTTGGCTGTGAGTGGGGATCCTGGTCAGCACCCTGGCTGGGAGCAGGGAACGGTGAGTGCAGAGCCCAGGCAGTAGGTTTGCCACCAATCTAGATTTCACCAGTCCAGTTTTTGGCTGACCGGACACCAAAAGTCCAGTTACTGTGGGGCAGGGGTAGGTGCTGGGTCATTAACCCACGCCAGCCTCTGATGACCTGGAGCAACCTCCTACCTGCAAGCAGGCTCCTTGTCAGGCTGCAACATCTCCCATCCCATTCCTGAAGCAGAGGCTGCCCAGCTGGGGGGTGGGGTAGGGGGAGGGAGGTGGAGATCATCCAGCTACTGATGCGGGGGAGAGGAGAGGGGGGAGAGGAATGATCAATGGGGGTGGGGCCTCAGGGGAGCCAGGAGCGGGGGGAGGGGAGGAGCAGCTGAGTTCTAGCTGGAGCCCCCTCCCATCCCCGGGGTGACAGCCTGAGCTGTGAGTGGCTTATTGTCAATTTCACAGCTTTAGCCAACAGCCAATGTAAGTAACCCACAGTGTCTACACAGACACTTGTGGAGGTGGAGTTATCATATTGGTGTAGTTGGGCACTTATATCAGTGGGAGCAATGCTGTAGTGTGTATACTGACATAATTAGCTCAACATAAGATGCCTTATGTCAACCTAGTGCTGTAGTGTAGACCAAGCCTTACTGTCTGGTCCCACCCTTTTCCCCAATTTGTGCAACTGATACTTATCATCTAGACCCAGTCTCCTCCCTCTGATTGGCAGCTCAGTGCTATTGCTCTCATACTATACCTCCCTTCTGACTGTCAGCTCAGTTTTTTATCTTTGTACCTGCTTATGTGGCTACTATCTTGCTGGTATCAGAACTCCTCACCATTGTTAATGTGTTTCTCCTCACAACATCTATACACTTCTCAAGACATGGAAGTTAAATGATCTGTAAAATGGGGAACTGATGGACAGAGAGATTAAGTGACTTGCCCGGGATCACACGGGAAGTCTGTAGCAGTGGCAGGAACAGAACAAGTCTCACTTCAGCACCTTAGCCACATGACCATCCTTGAGGAAGTAAGCTGAGCCAACCATTTTCCTGGAGGTGCTTACTCCCGTTTACTACCCCCTGTACTGTCTCAGCTGCATTAGCCCATACATTTAGTGGGGCCAGAGCCTTGACTCCCCCACCCCTTTTCTATCTGACCAGGAGGAAGAGTAGCCACCCAGTGATGGCTGCTCTCCCAACGCTGTGTTGTGACCCATAATGTGGACAGCCCCGACAGGGGACTATGGCCCTGCTTATGGCCCTTACTCCCCTGTGTGTGTATGTAGGTAAGGTCATGACTGAGCCTAAACAATGGACTCAATCTTTATAGTCTGCAGTATTAAAAGGCACAACCTCTGCAGCATAATAGTGAGAATGCTTCCTCTGCACAGTTTTATGAGGAAATCATTTTTATCTCTCATCGGGATGGTCTACTTGTCCTTCAGCTTCGTAGTTTATCCACTCAGGAACAAAATTATGGTCTCATAAAACAGCACAGTGGTTCTCTAACTGCTTAATTAAGTCTACCATATTTTATATTGAATTCTATCTAGAAGGGATTGTTTTGTTTAATTGCTAGTAATAAAATAATATTAAACACCATTCTTTGAATAAGTTTATATATGCAAAACGTTGTAAAGTTATATGCAAATAATATGTATGGCATTACTATTAAGTGTCCATATGGACATCCTTAATTTTATAAGTCTTGCTAGATGTTTGGTATTCTCTTTCTGACTACATAACAGAATACTCCAGGCTCCATTTTTCACACGCCTGAGAGATGCAGCTATGCCAGTGTTGACCACCCTGAGACTCAATGGAGTCCAAATTCAATGGAGAGAAAATTGTTGCTACCTAGAAGCTAGGCAAGATGTTCTGGTCTAGGGACAGAAGAGCTGCCTTGATGAGATTGCTTTGTTTAGAGATGGTTTCAAGTGTTGTGCTTTACAGATTTAGCTGCAGAGCACTTTTGGCCTGTCTACATTTAGAAAACTGCAGCAGCACAGCAGCGTGGCTGTAGCATGTCAGTGAAGATGCTACCTACGCCAATAGAAAGGCTTCTCCTGTTGGCATAGCTAAACCACCTGCCCAATAGGTGGTAGTTAGATCGACCCCAGCACTGTTTACACCAAGGGTTAGGTTGGTTTAACTGCGTCACTCAAGGGTGCCGATTTTTCACACCCCTGAGCGATGTAGTTATACTGACCTCGTTTCCTAATGTAGACCAGACCTTAGGACTCGTCTGCACTGGGAACCTACATCAGCATCGCTACATCTCTGAGCAACACATTTAAACCGACCTAACCCCAGGTGTAAACAGAGCCAGGTCAACCAAATAAACAAAAACAAACAGACCCTGATGCCCCAAACTGTTTTGTTTGGTTGTTTTTTTCCCTATTTAAAACTGAGGCCCCTGGAAAGTTGATTTTTTTTATCTTCAGCTTCACAGCTACATTATAATCTGTCCCATGCATTATCAACAGAATTGTTTATCAAGTTCCATATATATGTATATTTAGAATAGGTTCTATATGTAAACATGGAAACTGGAAAAGACAGTGATTTAAAAACAAAAACCAAAACAAATTGATTTAATTTACTTCTTTCTCTGCCCCAGTCTTTTTTCTTTTTTTTCTTTTAGGGTTTTTATGTGGAGTTAGACAGGTTCAAAGAAACTGGAATAGGTAGATACACAAATTTAAAAAAAAATCCTTTTCATTTAACTGGAATAATTGAGTTGTGCACTAGTTAAGGTTATATAACTAGGGCCGTAAATCTGCAAACATTTAGGTACATACTTACATAGGTGCCGACTCCACGGGTGCTCCGGGACTGGGAGAAAAAATAGTGGGTCCTCAGCACCCACCGCCAGCCTCCCGATCAGCTCCTCTCGCCTCCCCACCAGCACCTCCTTCCCGCCGGTGATCAGCTGTTCAGCGGCATGTAGGAGGCACTGGGAGGGAACGGGAGGAGCGAGGATGGGGCATGCTTGGGGCGGGGAAACGGGTGAAACAGCATGGGAAGAGGTGGAGGTGGGGGCTTGGGGGAAGGTGTGGAGTGGGGGCGGGGCTTGGGGCAGAACAGGGTTCAAGCACCCCCCCGGCCAACTCAGAAAGACGGCGCCTCTGCATACTTAGCTTTAAAGTTGAAGTTTATGGCACTGCACACATGCCTAAAGTTAAGAACATGCCTAAGAGTTTGCTGGATGGGGGCCTATGTGACCCTACTCCTCTTATTCTCATTCTCCCTCCCTTTTCCCTCCTCGTATTTGTTAAACCCACTTACCATGACTTGTCTCAGAATTAGAATGTAAGTTGTCCATGTCAGAAAACAGATCTTACTACGTGTCTGTACAGGTCCCAGCACAATGGGGCTCTGGGCACTACTGTAACAACAATAAATAAGAAGATTAGGATAATAAAATTGAATGGGTACCTAATTGGTCATACAGAATTGCTATCACCAGTGATGACGGACAAGAAAGAGAAACCCTCTCCTCCCCAACATGACTTTCAGAGCCCAGGTTGAATTTGTAGGCTTGGCAGTCAGATTAAATATATTTTTGCAGGCAAACTGAGCATATTTGGAAATTGCTGAGAGACAGCAAAATGGAACCCCACCCCATGCCAGTTTTACAGAGTCACTCTAAATCAACAATCCAATATGTCCTACAGACAATAAATTTTTGCAATTGACTTCTGAAGGAAATGTTCATAAATAAAACGAGAAGAGCTCACTTTAAAAATGATAGAAAAATGACATTTTCTCACTGAGCTTCCCAGTTGGGGGATCCCCTAGTGGGCTTCCTAGTGATGAGAATATGAGGTAAGTGTTACTGAAATAAAACTATTCTGAGGCTTTTGGAGGTTTTTAGTGCCAATAGATAATTTGAAGTCCTCCTTCATTGCAGTAGAAAAGAGCCTCAGATCCATGGAAAGCAGGCTTGGAAATGTGGTATTCTGTTCACTGCTTTAAGCACTCAGACGTCTATGCTGGAAAAGGAGAATTGTGACAATTGATAATAAAAAATACTATCTCAAGCAGGTTTTCTTGGTATGTATCCGGGATAGTATGTATCCCGGACTTGATCCTTAGAGCTCATTCTGTAGTATTGAGTGCCTGTCTGTAGATAACCAATTATTTGGTGTGCTTGGGGTGGTTACTGGATCTGTGAAGACACGAGTGATTATTGTGGGTTTCTTTGTATACAGTAGGGTATTGTGGCGCTCTGTGTCTCAAAACAGCTCCCTGGAATCCTCATATTCAACACTGCCATATAATGCCAAAGTATGCCTTGTAAGGTATGATTTTAAAAGTCTTGATCTGTTTAAACATTAATATCCTGTTGGATTGTATATGCTATCATTGTATGGGAATATATGAAGGTTTGCTATATGTGTGTTATGGAAATATGTTGTGAGGTTGGGAACACCCACAACCAGCCTTTCAGATGCAACAATGGAGGAGACAGATGGCCCATTAAAGAGAATCCATACTCCCAAAGACTTCCAAGGAACAATGAAGACTTCTCAGAGATAACATGTAGACAACGAAGACTGCTTGACCCACATCATAGCAAAAGACCTTTCCAGAAAACTGGAATAAACTATAAAAGAGGGAAAGTGACATCATCACTTGGCCTCTCACCCCCCACAACTCAACACCTGGAAACAAGTCCGGGTTGACGGAGAGTTCCAGCCAGTATATTGAAGATCTGTAACCTGCTTGCAATATCTATCAGGGTGAGACACTGCTTGATTCAAATCCTGTTTAGTTTATAGAACTTAGAGCACAAATTTATTTTATTTCTTAGGTAACCAACTTGGACCTCTATGCTCACTACTTATAACCACTTAAAATCCATCTTTCTGCAGTTAATGAACCTATTTTATATTTTATCTAAAACAGTGTGTTTTGGTTGAAGTGCTTGGGAAATCTCAGCTCAGGTTAAAAGGCTGGTGCATGTCCACTTTCCTTTGTAGAAGTGGCAAACTTAATAAACTTACACTGATCAGGCTTCTACCCAGTACAAGATGGTACAATTCTGGGCATAGCTGACTGATGGCTCCCCATAATGGGGGGGGTCCTAGCAAAATGGGGAAGACAAGTGGCCTCCCAACGTGTCTCCTCCCTGTCCCGCACTCAGCCTAGGATGCCTGTGCTCTCCCCTTGCCCCACGTTACCTGCGGGGGTGGGGGGGAGGGGCTCTGTCCTCCAGCTGCGTGGGCTCCCACCCCAGCATGTTCAGCCACCCTCCCTAGCAGCCAGGCCTGGGTTGGGAGTGGGACAGAGCTGCTTCCAGATGGTTCTCCATGCAGTGTAGCCAGCTGCCTGGGAGAAAGCCTGGCTGGAGAGGGGCGGCAGCCCACTCCCTGTCCAGGCTCGGCTTGTGGGAACAGGAGCCAACTCCAGCTCACTCGGCCACTGTCCCTGGAAGCCACGTCTGGGCAGGAACAGCCTGTTGCCACCGCCAGAGCCAGGCACTCTCCCAGGCAGCTGCTGTGTAGGCCTGAGACCTGATTGACTCCTCCCCCCCCCCTCACCCCCCCGCCTCATTAAACCAGCCTTGGGTGAAACTCAGGGAGTTCACCACTAAAATTGAAAACAAGAATTTTCTGCTACTGATAAAGCACCCCCACTTCCAGAATGTCCCTAACGAGACTTATAACCACCAAGGTTGTAAAGTAGAGACACCCACGCACTGGGTAATTAGGGAGGATACAGAAAGAGACTCAATAAATGGTAAGATAAGCTCTGACCGGTGTTTTAACGCTGACCATCTGCATAAGCAGAGAAGGTCACAACTAAATTACAATTTGGGCATGAAAGATAAAATGTAAAAAATTTGGGAAGGAAGGAGTACACATAGGTGCCAGTGAGCAAACTGGTTAATTTTTTGTTATTTAGGAGAGGGATAATATGATAGGTTTAGTAAATTTGAAGGAGGTAGATCGTTTTATCTATATACTGTAAATGAAAAACAATGCTCTTTGGGAACCATTTCCGGACTGCAGTTCAACATCAAGCTCCTGGAACTCTGACCTCTCTGCATGACCATGACATGCAGAGGCATCACCGGTAATGCCCAGATGAATGAATCCTGACTGGCCATTGGGTGACATTTGTCTGTATATTGGGAGTGGTGAGCATAAGAGATTTGCTTTGTATACATATTCTCTGTGTATTGCTAATAAATAGATGTTTAGAGCACAACTGTGTAAGGCTCTTTCACTGGGAAAAGCTCTCACAGATCCGTAGAGCCCTGAGGGAAAGGGTGGGTACTTAAATTGACCTGGTTTCTTTCTGAGCCCCACAGGTAAAGATAGGTGTCTTGCACCCTGAGCCCTCAGAAAGGAAAGGGTGGGGGTTCCTAAATTGATTGGGTCATGCCTTGAGCCCTTGGGAGGGTATAGGTGGGGTGTCCTAAATTGAGCGGGTAACAGCTGCACTGCACCGGGCAGTGTCCTGGGCCATGAGGCTGGAAGAGGCTCTGGCCCTGCCCCTGCCCCTTCCACTCTAGCTCTGGCCCCGCCCCTTCTGCTCCGCATCTGGGCAGCTGCTAGGGGGGCACTTAACCCTGTGTGCCCCCCCGCCCCCGACGTGTTGTCTCTGGTTCTGGGGTGTAAGGCTGGAGAGCTGGGGGGAATTGGCTGGAGCCTCTCTATTGTAAGTTCATAAGTGGCTGGGAGAAGCATTCATATAATTCAGCTGGGTATATCCCTGCCTGTGGCTGTCTGTGTAAGTTCAGTACCTGACAGAGGTTGTGGCTCAGCAACAGCATCACAGAGTGAGAGGGAGGTCAAGTTGGTGGGACAGAAGGCTCAGTGGTCCCACAGTTCAGGTTGCACTCTGGGAAAACCCGTCACAGGTACCACTGCTGAAGCTTGTGTCCAGGAAGTCGATGCTGGTTGCAGGAGTAGTCTAGAAAGAGTGATGGAAATCTGAGGGAGTTTAGGTTATCTGTCCAGTGGATGATACTATCATTGGTGTATCTCAGATATATCATCAGTTACATGGGATGTTTGTCCAGAAATTCTTCCTCCAAGTGACCCATGAAGAGTTTGACATATTGGGGAGCCATCCTAGTACCCATGGCTATTCACATTGTTCCGACAAAGTGTTAGTTGTTGAATGTAAAATTGTTATGGGTGAGGATGAAATGGCTGAGTTTGGCAAAGTGTTTGGGGTTGATATCTGAGTGTTGTCCATTGTCTTGTAGATATTTGAGACAGGCATAATGCCGTCTTTGTGAGGGATATTGGTGTACAGGGAGGTGACATCTATTGTGGAGTTTCTGGAGAAAGTTGGTTGTGTCTTGGAAGAAGCTGGCCCTTTGCATGCTGGATGGTTTGAGGATGATTTCTATGAGTCCTGATATTCCTTCAGTAAGAATACCATGGCCACATATTGTGGGTCTTCCTAGATTCTCTTGTTTGTGTATCTGAGAAAAATATAGAAGGTCCCCCGTGTGGATTGGTGGGGGATCCAGTTGTAAAGTTTATCTTGGAGTTGTTTGGGGAAGGATTTGATGATATCCTTAAATTCCTGGGTGAACTGTGGTGTGGGTTGTCTTTTACAGCAGGTGGTATCAATGAGTTCTTTGTTGGCCTCATTGACATGATTAGCACAGTTAGGAACTATGATGACACTCTCTTTGTCTGCTGGTTTGATCATTAACTGGTGGTTGGATTTCAGAGACTGCATCGTTGTTCTCTCAGCAGCGGAGAAATTGTGGTCGATGTGATGTTTGTTAAGCATTTCATAGTCAATTTTTGTTCAGAAGCAATCTGGTTTCATCCAATGTGGTTTCATCCACTGTGAGGTGTCCAGTCAGATGATTCTTTTTACTTATGACTGTCAGTGGGGACATGGTAGTTGTGGGTGGTTTCATCATTGTTGTGAAAGAATTCTTTGAGGCGGAGTCAGCGAAATAATTCTTTTAATTCTCCATGTGTAAGTATGGTATCAGGTTCTGAGGTGGGGCAGAAGTTCAATCTATTTGCTAGTACAGATAATTCAGGTCTGGATAGGGATGGTATTGATACATTGATGTTTGGATGTCATGTAGTATCCACATGGTGGATCCTGATGTCATGGTATCTCCCAGAGGTGGTATTCTGTGGTTGTGGAGTTACTGTAGTTGGTTCCACTTGTGGGTGGTTGTGGGGTTTTTTGTTGTTGTTTTGGTTTTCTTGCATGATCTACATGTAGCTTTACTGATTTTTTTCTTCTAATTGTGGGAGTATGTGATCACTTCTTGTGTGAAGTGGTCCCTTAGAATCAGGGCCGGCTCCAGCATTTTTGCCAGCCCAAGCGGCAGAAAAAAAAAAAAAAAAGCCACGATCGGCAGCAGCTCTACCGCTGCCACTTCATTCTTTGGTGGCAATTTGGTGGCAGGTCCTTCCCTCCGGGAGGGACTGAAGGAGTCACCGCTGAATTGCCACCGAAGAGCCGGACGTGCCACCCCTTTACGTTGGCCACCCCAAGCACCTGCTTGCTGCGCTGGTACCTGGAGCTGGCCCTGCTTAGAATCATAGAACCGTAGGGTTTTAAGGGAACACAAGGGTCATCTAGTCTAACCCCCTGCCAGGATGCAGGATTTGTTGTGTCTAGAGTGGCAGTTGGTGGTGGTGTCATCATTATTGTGAAATAATTATTTGAGGCGGAGATGGCGAAAGAATCCTTCTGAAGTATATGAGGTAAAGGAAATGGTTCTTTAATTTTTTTTCTGAAGAAAGGACAGTTTTAAATTCTGTTTTTTTTTTAAAAAAAAGCTTCTAAAAGTATTTACATAATACCACGAATATTCAACATTTGTAAGTGATGTTATTATGTATGAGAACCTTTTGTTAAATGTGGCCATATGAGTTATTTAAAAACATTGTAATGAGACACTGCGAGCAGAGAGAAGCCAGGAAGATTAACCTGGAAGACAGAGATTGACTTAAAGAGGTAACAGTCTTAGCCACACTCTGACCTCCTTCCTGTCCAGCCATATCTATGAGTGTGGCTTGTGTAAGCAGGAGGGGGATAAAAACTTAAAAGAATTCTGGTGGCAGGACATAAAGACTGAGGATGTGAACAGGGAGATGAAAGCCTTTAATATCCAGCTAAAAATCCAGAGATGAGGCCTTTCTATCCCACTGCCAGAAGCAGAGATCAGGCCAGATTGATGAACCTACCGTGAGCCTCAAGAAGTTGCTTGTGGTTAAAATTGTCCCTGAATATTCTTAAAATTAGAATAGTGAAAAGGAAATACTCTGACTCATGGACATGACTTATTTCACTGATCCTGTAAACAATAGTGCTTCTTCTTGTAAAAAGGGGGAAGAGAGGGGTGGTATTGATGAGACATTGCTACCCAGGGTTTTCAGAGCCCACAGCAGGAGCGACTTAACTATTTCACTCCGAGCAGTGTCAGGAATAAATCAATAGGAACACAGTAATTGTCTCTGATTAAAGATTAAATGCAAGTAAGCGTGCTCTTGTCTAATACGGCAGTTTATTAGATTTAAGTACACGCAAACATAATCAATAGGTTTAGAACATCCAAGATATTTACCTAACATCTGGAATGATATTGAGTAATTAACAGCAGGTTCACAGTGGCCAGTTGCTCACCCACTGGGGAGAAAAGGTGTCAGGAAAAATGTCTTTCAAGATGGCTTCAAAGATCTGCTCCAAAGTACACTGTATTAGCTAATCTTTTATAACTAATTTCTAGAAAACATAATGACCCCTACTAAATCATCACTTTTTCTTACTTTAATAAACTTTTAATATCAGAGGCGTCTAGGCTCAAGGTCCTCCATCCACTGATCTTCTTTTGGTCTCAGTTGTTGACTTCTCTTTCTCCTACTCCCATTCTGATTAGCAGAAACTGCCAGCAAGTTTTGACCATGGATCTAAAAGCCTGCCTTCCAATTAACCTTATACTGTCTGGTGTTCAGTTTCATTAATTCATAGTGGCTGAATGCACATAATATGGTTGCAGTTGGCTTGATCACATTCTGGGGTACACAGACCCCTCAAATCCAGGGTAACATCTATGTCTCAAATAAAATATTAATTTCACATGTTTTGTATAAAAGATAGTGGATTCTAAGTATTCAGCATCTTTGTATGTGTATTAGATCTTTGCCATAACTGTAGAAAGAGCTATTTTTCTTGACTAATGGTATTAACTAGAATTTGTGCAATTAGACCATCAACAATGATCATCAATCACTACTGTTTTTTTTTCTTTTTCTTGTTTTTTGCCTATTATGCATAAATGCACTTGCACTGCAAACATTTCAACTAGAACAATCCCATATGGACAAGTGGTTGGAAAATAAAGCCAAACAACCACAATTTCAATGGCTCAGAGATCAGCATAATTTGCTTAAATTGGCTGTAATGTTACAAATGCTTAGCTAGTTTCAACAGAGGAATAAAAATTTAAAGCCCTTCACCAACCCCATCTTGTGTTTTAAAAGTCCTGGTTTGTGTGTCACTTACATTGGTTTTACACAAATATATTTCCATTGACTTCAGAGAGGATAAACCTGATTGACTTCAGTGTATGGCAATAGAGGAGAGAATGAAGCTCAATCTGTGTATAAATGTATAAAATATCAATATGTATAGTTATAAAGGTATGTCTGGTCTGACATTTTTTAAAATTATCATTTTTACCTTCCAGTATCCTTCTCTTTCAAGGTCAGTTCCAATGAAGAACAAAAAGAGACTTTGATACCTCAAAAGATGCCACAAAATGGAATTGTCCTCCAAGGGACGTGCTGGACGCCTCTTCCCACAGCTCCCATTGGCCGGGAACAGCGAACTGTGGCCACTGGGAGCTGCGAGGGCAGTGCCTGTGGATAGTCAGGTTGCTCACCACTGTTCTAAAACCTTGTCTTTGTAGTGCTATAACAAACAAGTGATGTGATTGCTGGTTATCAGACCTTAGCTAAGGCCAGAAGGGCAATTAGGGCTGAACCCTATTATTTTGCATGGTCAAGACAAGATTAATGGCTGGGCCTCTTTCTTTAGGTCTTCTTCATCTTATTTTCCGATGTTTCTTCCCAACTATAGGACTAAGCCTTTCAAACCAATTATTTACTGCATTTGGTTCCAAATTAACCATGTTTCCTTTATTTTCATTACCTCAATCAGAACCTTAAATAAGAATGCTGACATTTCAAGGGTCACTACAAGTATAACAGAAACTCTTTTCTTTCTCGTGATCTTAATCTTTTTGGTCACATGTTTTGGGCTTGTTGCTCATGCTAATATCCAAACTTAATTGAAAAGCATAATTCACCCAGGTCTAACATGGGCCTACATTCCTACATCTTTCAGTTCTAAAAGTCTTGGACATTGACACACAGGCGGCTAAAAAAAGTAATTCCTTGTAAGGACAAAGAAAAATATTTGTGGTATGTTTTTAAAGTATTCTAAATTAAGTTCTTTAAAGTGGAAAAAAGAGAGTGCCTTCCCTTCATTCAAACAATTTCATGGTGTTTAGATTAAGCCATTATTCAACATCTAGAAGAGGACACTAAGTATGCTAAACTAATCACAGTTTATTTACACTACTGAGTCAGCTCATCACTTTTTCTTTTCTTACGTAATGACAATAAAGGTTATATGAACTTCAGCACTCCAGCTCATGTTATTTCTTTGTATTTGCAGGGTGACTTTTGATGATTATCTTATTTATAATGTCTGTGAAGTCCCAGGATCACAAAAATTTCCAAATCTGCACTTATGGGGAATGGAGATAAAATATTGTTTTATTTTCTCCTAGGGAGAGTCCACCTTAACTCTTTTTGATACTCTTTCACTCTTTGTATTGTTCAATAACTAATAATGCTGGACTATCTGAGCAATGTTATGCCCCTTAAAAGATCCCTAAATACAAGAAATGAAGTGTTACGAATAACAGCTCTGTAATTTCAATATGAGATAAAAGTCTCATCTTAAGAGGTTTATTACAAAGGTCACTACTGAATGAATAATATGCGAAAGAAAGATATTTAATAGAAGTGCACAGAACTGCAACAGCTCTGTAAAATCTAAGAACAAGGAGGCAGCTAGGATCATTTGAAGGACAGACATGAGAGATGTTGTTTTTATGTGACATTCCTTGTAGTATTTGTTAGATAAAGAGGAGAAAAATCAGCCTAACTTCAGAGACTAAGGCCTTGTCTACCCCGGTGGCCATGGGATACTCGATCATGTACATGCTATACCCACATTGAGTGACCACATATGCTGTGCTGGACACAGGTATCACTCTGTGTGCACATGTCCACACTGCCACTTTTGTTACATGATGTTATTGCTACCACTTTGGTGGTTGAACCCCAGGTTCTGTTCATCACAGAAGAAACTCTAGGAACAGCTGTGTGTTGTTGGTACAGTCCCTTGCCTTCACACATTTGCTGATGGCAGTTCCTGCTCACCTCTCATTTCTGCCAAGCTGGTTGGAAGACATGAAGTAACTAGATGATGATACAGTTCTTCTCCTGCTCCTTATTGTGGTACAAAATGTTTATGAGGTGGAGCAGGCAATTGATGAAATACAGGAGGGAATCTGGACAGAACTTTCTGACATGCTGAAGTTGGCTGAGCGTGAATTACAATGCTTTCTGGTCACTTGGAACAGATATGATGAATGCCAGTATTGCCATGATACACCCATAGGTGGACTGTTACTTCTGGTACAAAAGAATCAACATACTTTGGAGGGATCACATTGTTTTGGAAACCTGGGATGAGCAGAATTGGCTTCAAAACTTCTGAATGAAGTAACAGATCTTCATGGAGCTGTGTGACAAGCTTGCACCAAACCTCTAGTACCAGAACACTCGACTCAGGGAAGCCATATAAGTGCAGACATCTATCGGTCAGATGCAAACCACTTTGAGGTTGCAAAGTCCACTGTCAATGTCATGTGCAGGCAAATAGCACTGTGATCTACCTGCAGCTGGTTGCCATAAGCAACATTATGGAAAGAACAGATGGATTTCAGAGGATGGGGTTTCCAAACTATGCAGGGGCCACTGATAGCACCCATATCCCAATACTTTGCCCACCAGAAGTGAGTGAATATGTAAACCAAAAAGGGTACTGTCCACTCATTCTGCAGAGCCTAATGGACTACCGAGACAGATTCATGAATACAGATATGGGAAAGGTTCATACTGCCAGGGTGCTGAGCATATCAGCGTTGTACTTGACGGGGGGAGGCAGGACTTTATTCCCCAGAAACTATTTGGTTCTCTACAGTGTGGCTATTCCAACACTTATTTTGAGGGACCCCCTCATTCCCGCTCCTAATTTGGCTCATGAAACCATACCCCAATATCAATGATCCTGGAAAAAGGGAATTCAGTTACAAAGCCTGTAGCTGCGGAATGGTTGTGGAGTGTGCACTAGGTTGGCTGATGCACCCTTCTGGATGCCAATATGGCCATCACCATTTGCATACTTTTGCCTGCTGCATGCTGCATAACATTTATGACCGTAAAGGAGAGAATAGAATAGACACAGGAAAGGTCTGGTTTACAAACTGTACAGGCAGCTGGATCCTGCCCATGGGCACAGTGGTCCTGGTTCCCAGAAGGCAAGGGAAATCAGGAATGCCATATGTGCACACAACTGACACCTGACTATGCCAATGAACACCTTCATATCCTCCGCAGCTGCTGGAAAGGCCAGTGTTCCCTCATAGTACATAGCCCCACAAGTATATGCATATGTGACCCTCATTCGTTCCTGTGACTATTCACCCATTACAGACTATTATAACAGGGCACCTCCCTGGGCTGAACACTTTAGGGGCTGGGTTTGTGCTGTGAAGGGTGGCAGCCGGCAAAATGTGGTCATTGTGCAATGCTTTTGTCCTAACTGTTCACACTTGTTTACAAACCTCTGTTATTGGGAGCACTGTCTCTCTTAAGGACCTGATCAACATTTGGTTTGTAGGGGACAGGGGATTCATCTGTTCTCTTTTCTTTTCTTTTTTTTTAACCACTCATTGTTGGTGGTGCTAACAGCACTTTTACTGGCTGCTATGGAGCACTAACTCCAAGACTGAAATGAGGCACGTTTGGGGAGAGGGCAGGAGAGGAGGGACTGTGTAATCAGTGGTAGCAGCAGATGCCTACATTGTTGTTCTGTATTTGAACCAAGCCATAAAAATGTTTATCTACCCATATTTTATGTTATACAGCTCTTTCGTGGCCGTGCTGGTCCCAGGATATGAGAGATACAGGATGGGGGAGATAATATATTTTATTGGACCAGTTTCTGTTGGTGAGTGAGACAAGCTTTTGAGTTTACACAGAAGAGCTCTGTGGAAGCTTGTCTTTCACCAACAGAAGCTTGTCCAATAAAAGATATTGCCTCATCCACCTTGTGTCTCTCATATTTTGTGTTGTGCATTCTGCTGCTTTTAAAACTACTAGTACTTTCATTAAGCACATAACAATACTCTTTCCCGTCCCTCCCCTGCATCCTTGGGACTTTGGATATTTCTTACCTGGAGGGTGGATTGTGGGTGTGGGATGGGCAGGAAAGTATTTGCAGTATGAAGGCACCAGACTGACACTATTACAATTCATGTGCTGTGAATTGTGGGGTTCAACCCTGTGCCTGCCTAACAATAGTGAAATGGACAGGGGAAGAAAGAGAGACACCCCAACTTTATTTGGTTCCCTGAAGTTTCACTTCAGACCACAAGGCCCTCGCCTCTCCACTGCAAAGGGACACCACCACACTGAGTTTATCCTACTACCAGACCAGATCGTCTCCCACTCCTGATTCCCCTAGCTTGTCAGGAGTGAGCTCCTTTAGCTGAGCCTGAGGATTAGCCAACACAGCCTGTAGGCAGAGTAATGAGCTCAGCTGGGCTCCAGTAGGGCCCAAGGATGCCAGCGGGCCTGCTTTTAACCTCAGTAGCAGCAGAAGCTTTCTGGCTGCTCAGGGCTTATGCCTATAGCTGTGATTACTTCTGTACCTGCCTTGTTCCCAGACTTGCCCCAGCCTTATTCCTGTCTGCTCCTTCCCTGCTTGCTCCTGCCTCTGGCTCTGACTCTCTGCTTGACTCCTGGCTCTGGTTCTGACCCTTGATGCTAGTTCCTGGCTCCTGATTCTTGCTCCAACCACTAGGCATGACTTCTGCTCCAGTAGGCCTGACAGCCCACACCCTGGTCATGGCACAGCTTGTGCAATATGGCTCATAGTGGGGAGAGGCCAGACACCGGGGATAGGGACAGTAAAAAAAAATGTAGTTTTCCAAGGCAGAAAGGACTGGTCTGACTAACTTTTCCTCAGACAGTGAAATTGTTCTACAACTCTGTTCTGTGCAATTCCCATCCCCAGGCTTAACCCCCCACCACTCAAAACCATGCTGAGCTGCTCCTGTGATAAGGAGACAGTAAGAGCTGAGGGTGGGGGACCTGGGGTAGAAACACTGAAACTGTAAACTTTCACGGAACTAAAGGCAGCTGGTACTCACGTTAGACAACCAGTTATAAGTTTGCTACAACTGTCCCATCTAAACCAGCCCCTTAGTTGCCCTAGTCTGTGGAGCCCCAGGATTATGGCAGCCTGATTGCTGGCTGAGAATTGCACAGATACAGGATAACAATTATTGTTCCTTAATAACCTGTTTTTTAGAGCTTCTGCCAAATGCATAATAGTGGTTCATGGGAAATCAATAAAATAATGGATTTATAGCTGTGTATTGCTCTGGGACCATTTTAGGGTGGAGTGGAGGCTGGGCTTAAAATCAGGAATGTAGCACTAGAGCAAGAGGAGCTTTTGGCGTGGGGTGGGGACCAGACTCAGTTTCTGGTTCCTGCTGCAGCTCGGGGTCCATGTCAGACTTGTTGGGGAGGCTTCTCAACCGGCTTCTCTGGGTAAAGGTGCAAAATGCCATTCTTCTAATTTTCCAGGTGTTCTAAGGTATCCTTCACAGTCCCTGTTGCCCCCTTTGTCCTGGCCCTAATTGGCATCCTATCAGGTGACAAGACTGACAGAGCTGAGGAGGGGATTGTTAGCCTCTTCAAGCTCTGTACTGGAAGACCACTGGCAGTACCAAGTCAAGCTTGTTGTAGAAGGGGCATGTACAATGAGCCCTCCCAGATTGACCGTTGGAGTCTTTTGCCCTCCAGCACAGGAGCCTCAGAAACTTGCTGCATTCCTGGCACTAGGCCAGAGTCTGCTCAATGCCTGCCTGTTTCAGCCTCTGTGAAATTTCTCTGTACAGGTAAATGTACTTGTTGCTCTGGAAGAAGTCATCAAGAAAAGTGTGTTCAGGTGGCTCCTCTCAGAGCAGGGTCCATGTTCACTTGTACTGATCAAGAGTGCAACCAAAAACTGTTCTGATGTGGTCAGCACAGCCCGCTACTATGGGCGAAAATGGGGGGAGGGACAGGGACCTTTTACAGATTGGGTAAGGGTCAGGTAGAAAAGGGTTCATTGTGTTGTAGGAATGGAGGTGGAAGACTATTGAAACTCAAGACTTGGTATGTTCCCCTTGCTCCCATCCCCACTGCACACTGACATGGGTACAGGGCCATGCCACAGGCTGAGGAATGTATTTACCCATACACCTCAGGTGTGCTAACTTACTCACTCTGTGTAATGTACTTCTGTACCAGATATGTACTGACTAAAAAGTTTCTACACACCAGACATGTTCATGATAAGATCCTTTAATGCTCTGCTGGGTATGGCTAAGGTTAGCTTTAAATGAGGTATTTTGCACATATTTCCACTCAGTTGCTGAACAGTATAATACAGCTTAGCATTCAATTATATTGCCCACTAAGTGTTACATTCCTACCATTTACAAAATATACACACATCATCATGCTATCTTTGAAGTTCAGTACAGATACATCTGTTAGTGTCTCTGAATTGTACTACTTTTCTAATTACATGACCCAAATGCATAATAACTTGGTTATCTGGCTTTCCCTTAATTGCAATGACTGGCTGTGATTGATCTGGAGTTCTTCAGTTGTCGTTGTCATCTTATTCTGCATCTGCCATTTGTAGAGCTTGCTCTGCTGATTGTTCATTCTGAGGAACAACCTATAGATTTTGATGGCTATTCAACTGTCAGTCTCAATTGCATGTGATCTAGCATAGCAGTACATGACATGGTATCAGGAGTAGACTAAAAACAGAAACAGAAGGAAAACTACAAAGGTTGCAAACAGAAGGAAAACAGGAACAAAGATTGCAGGATCTCATCAACATACAACTCTTCAATGCCCCAGAGAACTTCAGCTTTGACATGCCTTCACAATGGACAGACTGGAAGCCATATTTTGAAAAATTTCAAATTTCAAACAAACTCTACAAAGAAACTGGAGATAGGGTGTTTTTTATTATTATTTATGTGATGTGGAAGGACGCAGAGTGTATCTTTAAATCCTTTGACTTTATTGAAGACAAAAATCCTCAGCTGCTGGATACAGGGCACTAGATGTGGAGGATTCTGAATTGCTACAGATAATTCTTTCCCAGGTATCTGCCCAGTCGGTCTTGCCCACATGCTCAGAGTCTAACTGATCACCATATTTGGGGTTGGGAAGCGATTGCAGAGACCCTGTTTTTTTTTTGTTTTTTTTTTGCCTTCTTCTGCAGCATGGGACACAGACCACTTGCAGGTTTAAACTTGTGCACATAGTGAATTCTCTGTAACTTGAAGTCTTAAAAACCATGATTTGAGGATGTCGGTAATTCAGTCAGAGATTAGGAGTCTATTTCAGGAATGGGAGGATGAGGTTCTGTGGCCTGCAATGTGCAGGAGGTCAGACTAGATGACCACGATGGTCCCTTCTGATTTTAAAGTCTATGAGTAAGACAGTCATAACCCTTTCATAGTCAACTTTTTGTGACTATGTTTGATGCATTCTTTATGCCTCAGAGAAATGTAGGTTATGAAATGTGGGTTTCCCCAGAGAATTAAACAGCAAAGGGAAAATGTTTCAGATGAGCTCTATATACATTGCTGAAAACTGTGATTTTTTTGGGGAAAACAAAACATAAAAATATCAGAGACAGGCTGGTTATTAAATTAACAGAGAAGCCTTTCACAGCAGCTCCAGTTAAAAAGAGTTTTAATCCTTGTCAGACATAAAAAAAACCCCAAGACACTAGCTTAGAAGCTGTAAACGGATGCAGCATAAGTGCTAAAAGTCGCTACCATAAGACCCCTGAGGCAAGGAGAAATAACTATCAGGCTAAGAAGGACAAATTTCAGTCTACATACACAAGGTGTGGAAAAAGTCATAATCTAAGGAATGATGCATGGCCAGTCAGAGATGAGCAGTGTAATAAATGCATGAAATATGGACATTTTGCAGCTGTTTTCCACAACAAATCCATCAGGGAGTTGACTTGTATTGCAGACAATCAAAAGTCATTTTTTCTGGGCTCTTTCGTGTGTAAAGACACAGAATCTGCATGAAGAGTGAAACTGAATAATCATGGGAAGACTATTGATTTTAAAACTGACTCAGGAGCTGACATCACACTCTTCTCAGAGGGATTTACAATCTCCTTCAATCACACCCAAAGCTGAAGTCACCTGACCCAACTCTGATAAGCCATGGAGGTACTCTGAACTGCATGGGCCAGTTCATCACAAAAACAACTTACACTCTGAATACACAGTGTTTTGTCTTTGTATGTGATCAAAGGACCATAGATCAAGAGCCTTCTCAGCTACGGTGTGGCAGCCAAGATGGGCCTAGTGAAAAAGGTGGAAGAACTCAATGGACTATTGCTGATATTGTACTTTTGAAAGGTGACAAACATCTTAAGAGGCAATGCTAAACCATATAGTGTACATACTCCTTCCAGGATTCCTATCCCATTTTTGACACCACATCATGTACTTCGGTACCAGATACATTCTGGTCACACAACTTGATTGTACACACCAGATGTGTCCATCATAAGATCCTTTTAATGCTCTGCTTTAAGGTTAGCTTGAAATAAGGTATTTTTTCACACAGTACATCTAGTATCTGAACAGTATAATAAGTTTAGCATGCAATTACACTCTGTACTTGCCTTCAGACACATGCTTCCGGGGTTTAGATATGGGAGCAGATGGACTATGGCACAACTAAGTGCATGGTCATATGTACAGTCACTAGTGCAGATGTATCTTTACTGGTATGAACACAGATCTTTTAATCATTATAAAGCCACATATAAAGGATACAACTGAAGAAAATGGATACAACTATTTGGTAAGCACAGGAGATGGGTAGATAAGTGATTTGATGCTGCAAAGAGGTGGATATTTGCGCAGATAAGTCAGAGCCCTCATTCTGGACCATGGATTTAGAATGCCTACATTTCTGCCTTCCAGTAAGTAATGAATCAGCAAGTGATCTATGAAGCAATGTCTTCTGGCTGACACAAAGACAAACAGAACAGATATAACAATGCTTGTGATTATGAAATGGCAACGGAGGGCACGATGAACAATTTATTGTGTGTGTTTCTGACTAAAATATGATATGATGAATAGACATTGAAGTGTCCCCAGAAAGTACTAAGTCCTTATTAAAACAACAAAATCGTGGCTGAAGAATGAAAACTTTTGAGACTTGTAAGAAAAAGAATATGAAAAGGATTGAAAGCATAGTTTCTGTATTTTCTGTTGAAATAATTTCTGATACAGTTTATAGATGGCACAAATGTTGGGGAGTAGTAAAGAATGAAGAACACTGGTCACTGATTCAGAGCTATCTGGATCACTTAGTAAACTGGGCTCAAGCAAACAATTTGTTTCAATATGGCTAACTGACCAACAATTTAAATGCTGTAATGAATGAGGCAGCAATGGACATCCTTGGGAAACACTGTAAGAAGACAAAACTATGGGTCACAAATGAAATACTACAAATGTGTGACATTAGAAAAGAACTCGAGAGACAAGAACAGCACTGAGGAAGCTATAAATACAGAGCGATTGGCATAAAGATCAAGAAAGGAATGAAGGTGGCCAAGGAGATATGGATTGAAAAACAATGCTCTAAAATTCAAGAGTGTATCAATAATAAAAATAGCAAATGAGCCTTCCATGCTGTAAAAGATCTGACAAAGGAAAGATGGACCAAAGCTAATTCAATTCAAGACAAAGAAGGAAACAGTTTTACAGAAGAAAGGGACATCATCAATAGGTGGACAAACTACTGCTCTGATCTATACAACCACCAGACAAATGGAGATCCTAGTGTCCTAGACAGCCCAGATTCAACCGAGGAGGATGACTTTCCAATACAGCTGTGAAATCACTCAAGAACGGAAAGGCTAAAGGTATTGACAACATCTCAGCCGAACTGATGAAATTCGGAGGAGAAATAGTAATAGATGTACTCATCAAGATCTGCAACAAGATCTGGCAGTTCGGTGAGTAGCCCTCCATGTGGACACAGTCACTAATCATCACTCTGCCAAAGAAAGGCAACCTGCAATTGTGTTAAAATTACTGGACCATAAGCTTAATTAGCCATCCAAGCAAAGTGATGTTTGTTGAAAGTCATGTTGAACAGAATGAAGCCACAAGCAGAGAATATAATCACTGAAGAACAGGTTGACTTTCATGCTGGAAGAAGTATCACAGAACAGATCTTCAACCTTCGTGTTCTATGTGAGAAGTACTTAAAACACCAACAGGACATCTACCACATCTTTGTTGACTTCAACAAATCATTTGACAGAGTATGGCACAAAGCTCTCTGGGCAACCATGAAAAAAGTTCAATGTTGGTCCTAAGATTATTCTTACCATTAAACAACGATATGCCAAGGCTATCAGTGCAGTTCTCGTCAATGGCACAATAGGAGAGTGGTTTTGCATCACTGCTTCAGTCCAGCAAGTCTGCCTTCTTTCGCCCATACTGTTCAACATCTACTTGGAGAGCATAATGACTGATGCCCAAGAAGATCACATATGCACAGTCAGCATTGGGGAGCGAACAATCTCAAATATTTGGTTTGCTGATGACATTGATGGCCTGGCAGGCAGCGAAGATGAACTTGCCAAACTTGTGAAACGATTGGATGAAACCTCTGCAAAATACGGCATGGAAATCAGTGCAGAGAAAACCAAGCTGATGACAAACAAACATGACAGGATCAGCTCACATATCACTGTCAGTGGACAAGAGCTGGAGACAGTGAAACAGTTCAAGTATTTGGGGGCAATCATCATTGAAGGATCAAAGGCAGAAATTCTGGCAAGAACTGCGCAAACAATAGCAGCAGTGGCAAAGCTAAAGCCAATTTGGAGAAATAAGAACATCTCCCTGGAATCCAAACTGAAACTGCTGCATGCATTGGTCATTTCCATTTTTCTGTATGCGTGCGAGACATGGACTTTTACGGTAGAACTTGAATGGAAAATGCAGGTAGTAGAGATGAGATACTTCTGTAAAATCCTGGGCATCTCTTACTTCGACTATGTCACTAATGAAGAGGTCCGCAACATCATCACCCAGTGCGTTGGGTCAGATGAAGACCTCCTCATGACCATGAAGAAGCGCAAGCTGAAGTGGTACGGCCATGTAACAAGATCATCTGGCCTATCCAAGTAACATTCTCCATGGGACAGTACAGGGGAAGCGAAGAAGAGGTAGACAGAAGAAGGATTGACAACATAAAATAGTGGATAGGAATGGACTTTGCAGAGACTCAAGCACTGATACACTATCTTCAGGGGTGGAGACAATTGGCTCATCAATGATGGTACCCCAACGACCAATGCAGTTATGGTAATGATGATAATGATGATGATGAAATGTATACATCTAGGAACAAAGAAATGTAGGCCATATTTACAGGATGGGGGACTCTATCCTGTATGGGGAGATTTTGGCAAACCAGTAAAGTTCCTGAAACCACTATGGCTTATTGCTAAAAGCAGTCTAGTCAGCAGGCTTAGCTTAACCAAGGCAGGAGGGGAGGGGGTTTGGGTGCCACAGAAAGGTCAGCTTGACTCCGCATCCTTCCTGATAAGAATTGTGTTGAGGTTGCTGATACATGTATTTTAGACGAGCAGGCTGTGCCCCAGGAATGTTTATTGGGGACTCAAGGCTGCAAACTCTGTAAAAACCCACACCTGGTTAATCAATAATCAGAAGGAACCTCTTGCTTGACCATTGAAACTGCTTACTTAACAAGTTTTCTTTAAGGGACATATCATTCTATTACTAATGTATAAATAAGGGGGGAAAGTTTGAGGTAGTTGGATTCGTTTGGACTCTCCCTCTGGATACATCTTGTGGTCCCCAGCGGCAGACGGAAGATTTGGCCACCGGAAGCCTGCGCTGTGTCACTCGAGAGCGACACTCAGCTTTGGTAATTATCAAGGGTTGGGGGTGTTTTACTAACCTGTTGCGGACGTGTGTAAGTGCTTGAGACTAAATAAAGTTTAGCTTTAAGTGAAAGCACTCTTGTGTTGTCCTGTTTGTACCAGCCATCTATCAGTCGGATGGCCGTGTCTCCCCTGATTTATTTCCTGACACCACCTCGCACAGAGTAAAAGTTACCAAGAGCTTTGGGTTGAACGAACTCCGGGTAACAATCCTGGGAGCAAAGAAGTGAAAAAGAGTTGGGGATCATAGTTGATAATCAGCTGAACATGAGTACCCAAGACAGTGCTGTGCTCAAAAGAGCTAATGTGGTCTTTGGATACAAAAAAAGAGGGCTTAGAATACTGTGTCTAGTTCTCTGATGTCCACAATTCAAGGATATGGATAAATTGGAGAGGATTCATAGAAGAGCCACAAGATGGCATTGATTCATAGATCACATGCCTTATAGCGATAGATCTATTTAGCTTAACATAGAGAAGGTTATGGGGTGACTTGATTACCATCTGTAAATGTCTACACGGGGAGCAAATTCTTTATAATGGGCTCTTCAGTCTAGCAGACAAAGATATAACAAGATCCAATGGCTGGAACTTGAAGCTAGACAAATTCAGACTGGAAACAAAGTGTAAAATTTTAACAGTGAGGGTAATTAACCATTGGAGCAACTTACCAAAGATTGTGCTGGATTCTTCATCACTGTCATTTGTATATCAAGATTGAACGTTTTTTTTTTCTAAAAGATATGCTCTAGGAATTATTTTGGAGAGGTTCTGTGCCCTGTGTTATATAGGAGTTAAGACTAGCTGATCAGAATGGTCCCTTCTGCCTTGGAATCTATATACCTGTAGTAATAATCACAACTTAATAGAAGAGAGAGAGAGAGAGAGAGAGAGAGAGAGAGCAACATGAGTTTCAGGACATTTTTAGGTGGTGGTACAACTATAGATTTGATTTTTCCCCCCCTGTATCTGCTCTCAACTTGTCTGACAATCACACGTCCTAAGAACTATAGTGTTTTCCTTTACCATGGTACAGAGTTTTATTTCCTATTTAATTTTTATTCCATCAGCCTCAGTCACTTTAACAACTTGCTGTAATGATGTGAAAGATTCTTCTTAATTCCCATAAACTAAAATGCTATCAATTTCCAGTCACGGTAAGGGACACATGTCCATATGTCTTAACTGGTCATTCCATAATGTGACTTACATATATGTAACATCACACTTATCTCACACATATAAGTCCATGTGTTATCTTGGTATAATAAAGTCTGGGAGCAAACAGAGAGGAGATTTGGTGAGCTTGTTTGTGATTTACAAGATACTTGCAGAACTTCATACTTTCAATGTGTGATAGACCACAAACAACCCATATCATTAATAAACATGAAGACATAGACCATTTGCCCAGTAGATGCCTTTAGATTGCTCAAGTACTTGATGAGATTTAAGCCTATTGCAGAATATGTACCAAGGAATTCTTTAGTAGTAGCTGACACTTTATTGTGGAGTTATTTTGATTGCTCATATTTTCCAGCAGCTTGGGATAATATCAAAGCACTATAGGAGTGCATTTTTTTTAGTAGGATGCCAGCCTCTTCTGCCACACTTGGAATGGATGAAAATAACCACTAATGTTGTATACTATATCCAAATTTATGACACATTTGGCTTAGTTATTTACCAGGGGTCTCATATCCAGCCCCTAATGTCTGTGCAGTAAGAGTGGAACTCTCAGAAGTTGAATGTCTGAGTAGCTACGACAGATATATTGCAGTCCCACAGTTCTTAAAGGATAATATATTGGAAAGGATGCATGAGGGAAACTTCACAAAATGGAGAGAGGAAGGGAGCCAAAAAGTGGATGTGATATCTTAGTGTAGGGTAGGATTTAACACACAAAGTGGAATTACAGACATAAGGTGGGTGAAGTAATATCTTTTATTGAACCAGCTTCTGGTTGGTGAGAGAGACAAGCTTACCTCACCCACTTTGTGTCTCTAATATCCTGGGACTGACATGGCTACAACAACACTGCATACAAAAGTGGAATTATGACAGCTTTGCAGAATGGCCATAAAGTCACAATACAAAAAATCGCTCACCCACAGAATTACTTGATAGGCCTTCAAAAAGAATAATCCTAGATCTGTGTGAAGAAAAGGGAAATAGTTTTTGGATAGCCAGTGATTCCTCTAGATTTGTAGAAATTCTCATTAGGCCCACAATTCAGCAGGTCATATAAACACATATTTTCATTTTGGAAGAAATAGTTACTGACGACAGATCACAATTTGCCATCTCTGAATTCCAGACTTTTCAAATAGTGCATTATTTCAAGTACTGCCAGCTGACAAAAGATACAAAGGAGAGTATTGGTGGAGAGAGCAGTAGAAGTGCTAAGATAATTTTACAAAACAAAAAAAAAGAGCCCATATTAACATTGCTGACCACTAGGTAACCTTCGTCTCAGTCCCTGGAGTAAGCCCAGATCAGGCTATGACTACACTATGAGCTAAAGAGGTTCACTCGTATGCTATGGCTGCTTTACATTATTGGGATGGCACAAAGCACCAAGAATATATCAGTGAATCTTTCCCTATTTTTAAAATGATAGCCCATGTTTTATATTTTATACAGTAAAACCTTAGTTAATTGGAATTTTTGACTTACCGGCACCCCCCAACCCTCCAACATGCTGGATAACAAAGAGGGAGGGAGTTTGGGTGCAGGACAGGGCTCAGGGCTGGGGTTGGGGCATGGGAGGGTGCAGGACATGGGCTCTAGGAAGGAGTTTGGGTGCAGGAGGTGGCTTGGGGCAGGGAGTTAGGGTGTGGGAGGTGTTTCAGGGTGCCGGATCCGGGAGACACTCCCCTCGGGCAGCTCCCTGAAAGCGGCCACATGTCCGGAGAGGTGTGGCCAGATGGCTCTGTGCACTGCATCTGCCCGCAGGCGCCCCTGCACCTCAGCTCCCATTGGCCAAGGTCAATGCCTCTAGGCGGAAGAATGGCCATGGGGGCTCCGTGTGCTGCCCCCGCCCCGCCCCAAGTGCTGGCTCCACAGCTCCCATTGATCAGGAACTGCAGGCGCCGCCCCTGCAGGTCCCATTGGCTTCCCCTCCCGCACCCCAACCCCCTGCCCCAACCTCCCTCCCGCACCCAAACTCCCTCCCAGAGCCCATGCCCCACCCCCCTTCCAAAATGCCAGTTTATAGAGCTTTCCAGTTTGTAAAGTGATGGATAACACAGCTTTTCCTATAGTGTCTTTCATGCATAGCACCACAAAATATTTTTCAGTCCAATACAAAGCATACAAACATATACTGCTTCTAATCAATAACATAAAGTGGTTTTCTGTGTTTTGTTTAGTTAAATATTCTCTTAGACCATTTTACAGCGATGGGTTGGAATTACCTGGAACTAAATTTATCAGCCAGCCTGTCATTTTGTCTGTCTGTCGTTCTACTTATAGTAACTATCACATTGCTTCTTAGGCAGACTTTGAGATACTAATGTCAGATCAGCCTTTAAAATATGATGCAATGTTGTGTGATGTTTGCTGAAATTTTGAGGATACATTATTTTCCCATAAAGTTCCTACAGTATCATGATTTTTTAAAGTAATTATTCTGAAATATGGACTTTCTGTTTTATTCAGGTTCATATACTGTGATGATTTATGATTGAAACATGATCATTTATATCATTAATGTTGCCACTGTTAGACAATTGCAATAAATCTTGTACAAAGTATATCATGTAAGGTATCAATGGAAAAGTTGTGATTTGCTGAATATGATTATCCTGTTTGTATGCATGTATCATCTTTGTATCTAAAGTTATGAATATTGAGTAAGTACTAATATTTCAAATGTTTCTGTCCTGTGGTAACACCCACCAGGTAATTTACATTCAGTCTGGCCAGCACATTGTGAATGAACTATTCAAACTTATAGCTCATCAAAGAACATTTAGCTCTCACAGTGCCTATAGAAGAAGCTTGTCCCCACCTGGTGAGCCTTCCTGTGGGTGCATTAGCCAAAATATGGGAAAGGGCTCCTCCTATGGGTCATCAAAGCATGTAAGGACATGTGACTTGATCATGTGACCCTGACTCCATCTTGTGCCTGTAATTTCCCACAAACTAAGACTCAGAGCATTCCCTCTACATGGGAGAAGGTATTAAAAAAACCTCCACTTTGCCTCTTTCCTGCTCTGATCTCCAGACTATGGATTTACACTAAAAGGAGCATTCCAAGTAATAGACTGAGGACTTTCCAATCTTTTGAAATTTACCGGAGACTTTACAAGTCAGCAGTCTGTAACATCATTGCTTCAAACTTGACACAAGAACTTTGCAAGAAGTGTAGGTATGTGTTTTTCTTGACCATTTTAACTCTCTCTTCTTTCTTTTCTCTTTTAAATAAACCTTTATATATTAGATATATAAGGATTGGTAATAGTGCGATCATTGGGTAAGATCTGAGTTATATATTGACCTACCTGTTTGGCTGATCTCTTGAGGGTAGAAGGATGCTTTGTTTGATGAAATTGGTTTTAAATAACCACTCATCACAAAGTCTAGTGGCTGGGTGGTGAAATAAGAGCTGGAATGCCTAAGGAGACTGCATTTCTGACTTGTTAACCAGTTTGGTGAGACAGAAGTTTACTTTTGTTACTGGCTTGGTATATCTAATGGAAGAATAACCACCAATTTGGAGTGGGTCTGCCCCATTTCTCAGCAGTTTGTCCTGAATTTGGCATCCTTAGCTGTGACCCACTGAGACATGGTGACATTTACAACACCCAGAATCATAGTATCTGAATGACTCCCTGTAGCATGTTAATCATTAATCATTGGAACAACTTATCAAGGGTTGTGGTGGTACAAAACTGTAGACCCATGGCTTATGAGTCATGGGTGCTAACAAAAACTATCAGTATGCTCAAATAGAGAGGGAGGCTGTGGCTTTAGTCTATTGGTGTAAAATGTTTCATGTCTTTATTTACGGGAGGCTGATGTTAACTGAAACTGACCATAACCCATATATTGCCATTGCTGAAAAGGGGCTTTGCAACAACCCTGTGAGGATACAGAATTCATTTTTGAGCTACAAATGTGTGATTTGCAAATGGAATACAAACCTGGGAGAGACTTAATGGTTGCAGACATACATTATAGAGCATTTGACAAAATGCACTGGAGCAAAATCAAGAGTTTGATTTTTGTACAGGTCAAACTGATTTAAAAATTCTATCCAGTCTCAGATAATATGTGGACTGTGATTGCCAGAGCTATTGCTGAGGATGATATGGTGCAGAAAATAATTAAGGCTCATGGGAGGGGTGGCGGGAGCAGCATGTTCCCAGCCCCTATTATCAATTTAAGGGGTGCTTTCAGGACTGGATGGGATTTTGTTTAAAGGCACCAGGATGGTGATCCCTAGGGCGTTACAGAAAACTATGTTAAAAAGGATGCATAAAGGTCATGTAGGGATTGAAAACTCTCTGAGAAGGACCAGAGGCTTTTTATACTGGCCTCAAATGAACAATGGCATTGAAGAAGCTGTTAAGGCTTGTCATATATGCCAAAACTGCAATCCTAGTCAAGTGAAAGAGCCCATGTTGGAGGCACAGGAAAAAATGGCCTACTGGAGCAAAACAGGGATAGTTTTATTTACATTGGCTGGAAAAAACGTACATACTTGTCCTAGATCATTCATACATACTTGTCCTGTCTCACTCCCTGAGAGTCTTACTTGATCATATTACAGCTAAACATGTGATTGTGCGTGTCAAATCTATTTTTTGCTAGACGTGGCATTCCTGCCATAGTAAGTCTGACAAAGGGATACAGTTTAATGGGCGTGAGTTTAAGCAGTTTGCAGTGAAGTTCGGATTCAGTCATGTGATCACTAGTCCACATTATCTCCAGTCCAACAGCTTGGTGAAAAACTGTCAAAATAATAAAGCACCTTCAGAAAAAGGCTGCAGAGTCTGGCTCTGATCCGTATTCAACCCTGTTAAATTACAGAATGGCACCAATGAAGCATGGTTGCATCTGTTGACATTTATTTGAACAAAAAAAATGAAAAAAAGAATGTCTTCACAGTTGGAAACTAACGTTAGAGTCACTGGGGATTTGTGGAACCATAAAAGAAGCAAAAAGACAAATAAAAAAAAATCAACGTGTTTTAGGGTTCTGGAAGCCACCACCTTTTGAAAAAAAAATGAGGTTGTGCATTCTGATGATGGGTGAAAAAATGGTCATAAATAGCAGTAGTGTCAAAAGATGTTGCCTTAGAGTCATATGAAGTTGTCACACCAGATAGAGTCATACTGAGCAGGAATAAGTGATAACTTCTCTAACACCAAGCAGGAAATGAGATAAGGGAAAACAACCACGCAACAGCCACAGCAGGTCAAGACAATATAGCCCCAGGAGATGTAACAACCACAGTAAGTGGACTTGACACCTCCGGATAGCAATAGTGCTGATGTTTCAAGGGAGTCCTTGAGGTCTAAGTGATATCTCAGGGCACCTTAAAGACTAATAGAACATCATTAGTAAATTTGGTTATTAGGTGGAAAACTGTTTTAAACTTGTAAAGCAGGGCCGCCCAGAGGATTCAGGGGGCCTGGGGTTTTCGGCGGCGGGGGGTCCCCACCGCCGAATTGCCGCCGAAGACCCGGTGCTTCGGCGGTGGGTCCTGGGGCAGAAGGACCCCCCGCCGTGGGTCTTCAGGGCACTTCGGCAGTGGGTCCTGGAGCGAAAGGACCCCCTGCCGCCGAAGACCCAGAGCAGAAGAAGCTCCGGGGCCCCCGGAGCGAGTGAAGGACCCCACTCCAGGGGCCCCAAAAAACTCTCGTGGGGGCCCCTGTGGGGCCCAGGGCCTGGGGCAAATTGCCCCACTTGCCCCCCCCCCCCGGGCGGCCCTTTTGTAAAGTACAATTTAAATGATATGGATTTTTTCCTGGTCCTGCTTGCAGGCTAGGAGGCTCTGTAAGGAAGCATATGATCTGGGCCTAGTACATTCAGTTCTCCAGAGAGCCAGCCTACAGTAAAGTGGATTAAGTTGTTCCTCCCTGATGTTGGGAGCAGCATGCTTTTTCTCTCCCTGTTTTTGGTTTCATGTGCATTATTGTTATGAATGCCAATAAATAAATAGTGTTACACTGCAACCTTAAAGCAAGAGTATTTTTATGTGAACATAACAGTTGGATACAAGGATGCATGGCAAGTGTCACCTATATTCTTTGTCCTTTTCATCATTTATAAAGTCTCCCTAGACCTTGGTTAAGGGTTATATGGATG